>NC_058371.1:168864396-169164396 GCF_018350175.1 Felis catus
ATGTAAAACAAAATCCTGGTACCGGGCAGATGGGTAGATGTTTGTTAACGGCAGACAGGAGGTACTGTGTCTAACTTAGCTAGCTTAGGGGATGAGACAGACAGGGGAAATAACCTCAGGCTTAATAAGGTACCTTTTCTTTTGTTAACCTTCTCCACTCTGGGCTGCTTTGCCTGCAGTGCAGGGGCCCACAGTCCAATTCACCAGTTTACCTAACCTGGCTCTATCCTCCTGTGAAAGCAGCTTTTCTGCTATAGTACTAAATTGGGGGTGCTTCCACCCTGAATATCTAATCTTGTTTATTTCATATACCCATGTATTGGGCACCTTTGTGCCATTCCGATTTTAGGCCTTTGCCTCTCCCTCTCTATTCTGGGGCTTCTGCACCCCGTCTCTATTTTGGGGTGCCTTTGCACCTCCATATTCCTGGCACCTTTGTGCCTCCCTATTCTCATGGTGCCTTTGCACCCCCCTATTCTTGGAGTGCCAATCTGGTTTACCCAAACTCAGGTGTGAGCATTTTATGATTTTGTATTTCTTTATGCCTTGTTTACCCATTGGCGCAAACCCGGGGATTCCTAAGCTTAACTCCCACAGAATCTAAGCCACCTGCAGTTAAGTGACTTTCACAAAGTCATATAACAATAGCAGAGGGACAATTCAAATAAAACTTGGTTCCAGATTTCATCAGCTTATCCACTATGTTATGTCACTGTTCCTGTGGGCGGTGTTCAATTAGTGTACTGAATGGTTAAATGACAAGTGGCATGAAAGATACAACTTCAGCAGCTGAACAGGGAATTAAACCCAGAATTCTTATTTACCACTGGAAAACTTTATCCATAAGACCTTACTGCCTTTGGAACGATTCACTTTGATGTTCTTGTGATTTAATTTTTTCTTTTTAGTTTTCTGACTGAGAGTTTATTTTCATTTTTCTGCATTGCATTCTTGTGAATGAGAAGAGATTTTTTTAACCAGGGTTCCATTTATTTCATCTCATTTAGATCAAGATACTCTTAAAAGCTGCAAATGCCCAGGGAATTATAAATCAGAATGCTAACCTGTGAAGTTCATGTTATCAAATGGTAACAGTCCCATCAGAACATTAAGGATGTGATTTAATACCTTGTTAAAAACATATTTACAAGTAGAAATGTTTTTCCAATATTTAGGTTTTGGTCTAGAAGAAAATGGTATATATGGACATGTATACATTTGGCTGTTTATGTAAATATAGTTATGTTGTCATACTAGTTCATTAGGACAATTTTCCATCTTGAATAAACTTTGGTCTTATCTACAGAATAAATCATTGTAAACTGAACCTAATTAATTTTAGTTTTAAAACTATGCATTAGTGGATATTGGTTCTACACAAACACACACACACACACACACACACACACACACACATACACACACACACCCTTCATCCTCTACCCCACAATCACCCCCACTGGTGCTGTTATCACACATCAAACCCTTGCTTAATTGGCTCAGGAGTATCAAAAACTCAGAAGAGACAGTACTTGAAGTTCTCATTAGTTAAGAACAGAATTGGCCCGGGGTGCCTGGGTGGCTTGGTTGGTTAAGCATCTGACTGCGGCTCAGGTCATGATCTCACGGTCCATGAGTTTGAGCCCCGCGTCGGGCTCTGTGCCGACAGCTCAGAGCCTGGAGCCTGTTTCAGATTCTGTGTCTCCCTCTCTCTCTGCCCCTCCCCTGTTTATGCTCTGTCTCTCTCTGTCTCAAAAATAAATAAACGTTTAAAAAAAATTTTAAAAAAAAAGAACAAAGTTGGCCCAAAAGTATCAGTTTAGACACCAGATAGAAATTTGGCTTAAATAGAAGCAATAAAGCAAAGCAGTTAAAAAATCTCCTGGGGTGCCTGGGTAGCTCAATCAGTTAAGCCTCTGACTTCCACTCGGGTCATTGTCTTACAGTTCATGAGTTCAGGCCCCACGATGGGCTCTGTGCTGACAGCTCAGAGCCTGGAGCATGCTTTGGATTCTGTGTTTCCATCTTTTTCTGTTCCTCCCTCACTCTCACTCTGTCTCTGTCTCTGTCTCTCTCTCTCAAAAATAAACATTAGAAACATTTTTTGGAAAAAACATATCTCCTTTCAACCAGGAAAGTGCCCATATGGTAAAACCAAGCTCAGAACTCTCTACAGGTACCCCCTGCTCTCCAGAAATCAAACAACAGACAAGTTGGTTTTTCAGTATCCACAACAGGGTAACAGCTGTCCCAAGCTCTGTTCAACAGTTTAAACACACAATCAGAGAATTCTTGGCTATGAATTTCTTTCCTTATTCCTATTTTTTTTTAACGTTTATTTATTTTTGAGACAGAGAGAGACAGAGCATGAATGGTGGAGGGGCAGAGAAAGAGGGAGACACAGAATCAGAAGCAGGCTCCAGGGTCTAAGCCATCAGCCCAGAGCCCGATGCGGGGCTCGAACTCACGGACCGCGAGATCGTGACCTGAGCTGAAGTCGGATGCTTAACCGACTGAGCCACCCAGGCACGCCTCTTTATTTCTATTTTTAACAAATATATAAATTCACCAGCAAATAGCCCATGTAAAACTAAAAGGTGAATATTAATGGATGCATTTTAAAAGATATCATTAGCTACGTTTTGTAAAGAAAAGTGGTAGATTTCTAATTTGCTACAAATTTTTAGGATATACCCAAACTCAATCTTACTAAATCGCAATAATCACAATAGCAACAATATAAATACAGAAAAGAAAATACTGTGAGGAACATTCTATTTGAAATCATGTAGGCAACGTAATTTGTAGTGAGAGTATATCCCAATAGTAAAGAAGGAAAACAAAATTATAAATCAGTAAAATTAAAATATAGTCAGGATTTAGTAATACTAAAAATGTTATACATGTGCAATTGCTTTTGAATTAAGTTTATATAAACTTTATATATAATATATTATATGCATATAAGATATATTTTATGTTTGCTTTTAGTTAAAAATAGTAAAAGCCAAGCCTACCTGAAATTTAAGACCAGAGACAAGATATAGATTAACCCCACAGCACAGTGAAAGCAGTTAAGCAATCTCACAAACAAATTTCAGTGTTGTTTTTCACAGTTTTAAAAAACCATCCATAAAAGTTTTTTGTTACTTCGGATGAATATTCTGCCATAAATATTCTCTTAACCATTCCTGTTGGTTCTGACCCCATTATGCTCTCCTTTTCTGTTCTAGCCACCAGTTAAGAAGCTATTTATATAGTTTTCTCAGGTGTTAATAGTTCCCTCAGTTGACATCAATGGGCAGAGATGAACATTTAGAATTCAGTTATCAGCTTGCTTGTCATTTAGATTGTCAGTTTCATTCATCTTCTCCTGAGCGAGTCAGTATGAAATAACATAGGCCTATCAAGGAAAAATGAGCCCGTGAGGCCTCTCATTGTTTTCAGTTCCATTCAATATAATTATTACTTCATTCTGTGCCAGACTTTTGGTATTCAGAATTTGCAAAAATTAGGTATGATTATTACCAAGAAAAATGTCAGCTTTTCAGAGCGTATCATCATTTGGGAAATCATGATAGATCTCACTGAGTATTTTTTAAATGGCGGTGAAGTCTAATTTAGAAGTGGAAAAACTGGCCAATTCTCATCCACTTTGGGCTCTTTATTGGTTGGGTTTGAAAGGACAATATAATATTAATATATATCTTAACATCATTGGAAAAGTCCCCACAGAGGACACTGAAGAGCCAACATGAGACAGCCAGAGAAACTGCAGCACTGAAAATCCCTAACAAAGGGCCTGAAATAAACTCTTACAATGAGTGTAACTGAAATGCATGTAAGGAAATCATGTAACAAGCAATCTTTTTAAATTAAATGGTCAATGGTACACTGGCTGAGGGGAAAACAAGCATATATAGTCTTTTAAAGCAAATAAGGACAGAAACATACAGTACTGTCAATACGAAGCCGAAATCCCTCATCACAATGCGCAGGGTTCCAAGTTTATTTACAGTGTGACCTGAAAATATGATGTGTCTTCCCTGGGAGCTGTGGTCAGCGTGAGGCCAGAAGTGTGGTCCCGTTGCCCAGAGCCCATGAGATCTAGCCACACACAGAACAATCAAGCAATGGCCCTATTGAAAGTACATATATGGAGAAACAACGCTGCTCAGAAAAATCTCAAGCCGGGTGATGGCTTGGAATGCTGCTATCAAGCCACCAATAAAAGGTAGAAAAGGTCCAGAGAAAGATAAATGAAATTATAAAAGAAAATCAATAAATACTTGAAAGAAAAACATTTCTGAGCAGTTTTTATGTGCCAGTTATTGTGCTAAGTGTATTCGCTTGTCATGTCCGTTAGTCCTAGAAATTTTTGTGAACAGCTCAGTACAATTTCTGGCACAAGGTAGGGCTCTCTGAGGTGGCAGTGGCCATTACTGATGAGGGACCATAAGGCAAGCCGAGGGCCAAGCACAGGTTGCTGCAACAACCCCCCCTCCCCAGGTAGGATATATGTGAGATTCCTCAGGCACTCCTGGCTGCCCAAGGACAAAGGAAAGGACAGAAAACAAATGGTTAATATCACAAGAAACAGGCAATATCAATAGCCTAATCTCTGGGAACTCCCTACTATCTTAACGATAATGCTTTGCTAGAGGGAGAAACAACCTTAGTTTGACAATAACTAGGTCTTCAGTAATCTATAAATCCTCTTTAACATATGGAAATCCCTTCAAGAAACTTCCTCTTGGGGCGCCTGGGTGGCGCAGTTGGTTAAGCATCTGACTTCAGCCAGGTCAGGATCTCACGGTCTGTGAGTTTGAGCCCCGCGTCAGGCTCTGGGCTGATGGCTCAGAGCCTGGAGACTGTTTCCGATGCTGTGTCTCCCTCTCTCTCTCTGCCCCTCCCCCGTTCATGCTCTGTTTCTCTCTGTCCCAAAAATAAATAAAAAAATAAATAAATAAATAAATAATAATAATAATAATTAAAAAAAAAAAAAAGAAACTTCCTCTTGACGTTACCTCTTCCAACTCCACAGTAGATAAGCAGTCACTTTGCACTACCTCAGTGCAGCTCTTTCTGCCCATGGGTCCTATCCCATTGCTTTAATAAAATCACCTTTTTGTACCAAAGAGGTCTTCTCTTCATGAATTTTTTCTTTTTTTTTTTAATTTTTTTTACATTTATTTATTTTTGAGAAACAGACAAAGCGTGAGTGGGGGAGGGGCAGAGAGAGAAGGAGACACAGAATCTGAAGCAGGCTCCAGGCTCTGAGCAAGCAGTCAGCACAGAGCCTGATGCGGGGCTCGAACCCACGAACTGTGAGATCATGACCTGAGCCGAGGTCGGACGCTCAACCGACTGTGCCACCCAAGTGTCCCTTCATGAATTTTTTCTTGACTGTCTGCTCCAGACGTCACCCCCATCACCCCAAAACCTCATCAGTTACTCTTATTATTATTAATCATGCCTCTTGCGATTAACGTTTCATCAGGGGATAATGCTGTTCAGTGAAGAGGAAAGGTATGTGTTTGGAGTGGAAGAGGGTGGGATGCACATTTGTTAAGTGTCTACAGTGTGCTAGATTTTTACATGTCTTAGCATATATCAACTTAAAATAACTCTGAGAAATAACATTATTATCCTCAATTTATGGAAGAGAATGCTGAAATTTTCTCTTTCCTCTTAAATTATTTTTTTAATCCATACTCTCTTCCTTACTTTTGCTCTTTGCTTTCTTCCTTCTATCCCTTCTCCATTTATTAACTTATTATCTTTTTTCTCCCAAAGAGTGAGAGAACAGTTGGTTTAGTTTCATTACAGAAATAGATATAAATTTAAAAAAACTTAAAACACATACATTTGTATGTGTGTATGTATACATGTACATGCATATACACATACATACATGTATACACATACATATGTGTGCATATACATATGTGTAATCTTATTGAAGTGAAAATGATACTGAAACATGTTGAAATTAAGATTTAGGTTAATGGACCAGTTCATGACACACATTCAACCAGAGGAGAATTACAAATTGGTCTCTCAGATTCCTTACATCCATCACAAAGAAATATGGATAATATTATAAGGGTCATTGGGTACGTAGGATAGAAACAAAACAGATAATATAAAATACTTTTATTTTTTCCTGATACTTAATCAAAGAGAGGACAGAGCAAAACCAGTCTATTCCCTTCCCCTCTCAAAAATCATCTACCAAGGAAGAATAAAAAAAAAGTAAAATCCACCTTCAATGAAACAAGGAGATATTTGTAATCCTGAAACACAATATAAAAAGACAGAATAAGGTAACAGAAGAAGAGTAAATGGCTTAGCTGAGATAAGATCAAACCTAAGCAAAAAGAAAAAAAGGACAAATCAATTTTCCTGGACAAACTCCAGAAAGGCTTAGGAATTGCAGGTACAGGTTACATTTCAAGGCAGAGAGGAGGCAAGGGTCTAAAAGGACAATTGCTTGAAAATCTGTTTCACTGCAAGAAGATCCTCACATTGTGCTGATCTCCCTGCACTTACCGAGTCAGGTGACTATTATTCTTCCTTGCCCTTGAAGGAATAGAGTCTGGAAAGACTGAAACAGAGAGGCCCTTGCCTTGGAAACAGAGGGCACTGTTGTCTCCAGATGGAAAGGTAAAGTGCTTTAGCGAGTACAAGGGTCTAAGATGTGTCCCTTGCTTGAATTGGCTCAGAACTGCAGTGGCCAGGAATCTGTCTGTTAGGCAAGAGAGTGTAGGAACCTCTTCTGCAAAACTGAACCACTGTAGGAAAGAGTTCTATAGATACTGACTGGGGAAAAAAATCCAGTTCATGACATCACAGTGAAATCACTGATCTACAGCCTACCTCCGTGCAGTCGAGGTTTTATGATTACTGAACATTTGAGCATGAAAGATAAGACATGATAAAAACTAAAACTCAAGATAGAGACAATGTAGGTTAAAATAAGAACATTAACAATATACATATGACATTTGCATATATAATATATATAACATCTGAGAGAAATAATAAAGGACATTGCATCTTTAAAAAAAGAGCAAAATCTAAACGTTGAAAAAAAAATTTAAAAAAAAAAGGGGGCGCCTGGGTGGCGCAGTCGGTTAAGCGTCCGACTTCAGCCAGGTCACGATCTCGCGGTCCGTGAGTTCGAGCCCCGCGTCAGGCTCTGGGCTGATGGCTCGGAGCCTGGAGCCTGTTTCTGATTCTGTGTCTCCCTCTCTCTCTGCCCCTCCCCCGTTCATGCTCTGTCTCTCTCTGTCCCAAAAATAAATAAACATTGAAAAAAAAAATTAAAAAAAAGAGCAAAATCACATTAAAAGAAAGTATTCAAATAACCAAAAATCTGCTAAAAATTATATATTTATATATATGATTGTATATACATATATCTATATCTATATCTATATCTATATCTATCTATATATATAATAGCAATTTTGATAGAATTGGACAAAACAGGTTGGGAAAAGCTAACAATTTTTTTTTAATATCTATATATTGATATATAAAATAGAAAGGAAAAGATAAGATAGCTTGAGGAGCAATCCAAGAGTTTCAACAACGTGGTTTCAGAAAGAGAGAGCAGAAAACGCTTGGGGGGAAGAAATAAAAACCATTTCTCCCATCTTGATGGACATCATATTCCAGAATGCAACCCAGTGAATGAAAAACCTTCATACTGAAGCACATCATCATGAAATTTCAGAACACCAAGGATGAAGAAAACATACTGAAAATTTCCAGAGAATATAAACTGGTCACATACAAGAATGATATACCAGAATTGCGTGAGACTTCTCAAAAGCAACTCCTGAAGCAAGAAAGCAAAAGAGAAATTCTTTTAATATTTCAAGGAAAATAATTTTCCATCACATGTTTTATACAAACCTATATTGTGAATCAAATTTGTGGGTAGAATTAGGATATTTTCAAATGTTCAACATCTCTAGAAAGGTACTGCCAATATCTATTTTTTCAGGAAGTTGCTAGAGAGTATTTCACAGCCAAAAATGAGGTAAACAAACCAAAATAGGGAAGATTCTTCAAAGCAGAGAGTTGGAAGGAAGCCCCTAGCCGAGAGTTCTATAGAGTAAAACATTTCAGAGTAAACAGAGTGGGATGGTTCCAGGAGGGATAATTTTTCAGAAATAAGTTATAAGTTAGGGGACAAGTATGACCAAAGGAGAAATTATAAGGACTGATATTTTACGGACATGATAAGACCTACAGGCGAACACCCCACATTACTTTAATCAATCATACCTTAAACATTTAATTTACATATTAGTAACTTTTAGTTGTGGTTCCTCTTAAATAAGCTCATTAGCATAGAATGTGAGGTAGAAAACATCACTTCTCCCCATTGATTACTATTATCAATCCTTTATGTGGGAAGCGAAATTTACAAAGTCGTGAATGGGGTGAGTGAAAAAGTTCTATTTAACTATTTGATATAAAAAGGAGCATTTTGTTTGTTTTCCTAACTGAGCAGCATGTATTCAGCCACTTCTCTATTTAAGACTCTCATTTGTCACTTTCCATAAATGCTGGCAGAAGTCAAACTGTGCTTAAGGCTCTTTCAGGGAACAGCTTGTGACTTTTTTCCAAGTGTTTTTTCAACCATTTCCATGAGCCGGGTATCTGGTGATAGATTTGTTTTGAGCTCTCAGAAGCTGTCGTTATCTGGGTCATGGCTCCACTCTGGACATTGTACCTCTTGACCATATGCTTTGAGAGTGCCTCACACAAGTTCTGCACAGTAGGAAACACTCTTGAGTTGGATGATGCTGTTGCAGTAATTGTACAGATCAAGAAAAATCACACAGGGCCCCCAAACAACTAGTTTGTATTTAAGTTACCCCCCTTTTGTGGAACTGCACTAGATCTTATTTCCATAGAGGTATTGGAATGTGGTCTTAACCACAATCCAGAGAAATTCAAAAGAGAAACAACTTTTTTTTTTTACATTTTAGTAATTGGTTCTTAATGTCTATATCCTACGTTATGCTCTACATTTTCATGTTCTTTGAAATAATAAGTTATATCATTGAGGTTTTGGGGAAGACATAGATGTTATGCATATGGACATCAAAGGTACGAAGAGTAAAATGAAGGTGTGGTGTTGCTGCGGCAAATACTTGAAGCTGCTTCCAATTGGATTATTATCCTGCCTCCAAGAAGGCTTCTGAGGTCATCTGAATTTATACCAACTAGTCCACATGCCGAGGATGAATGGTATTTAAACCATAATTAAGGCACGTTGTAGGCTGGGCGAAAATATGACTTCAAAAATGCAAGATTTTTATGGTTCATTTTTGGGTTTCACAACAATAATATAAGAAAAAAATTGAGATTTTACTTCCACTTTAAGAAATGTTTCAAGAAATCTTCACAGAAAGAAAGAAAAGGAAAATTAGAGATTGCTACATCTGTGGTACTTGCTTGGCATGTGGTAAGTATTTCTCAATATTAGACATTTTTCTCTTATTCCTAGTTATTATTCTCTTATTCCCAGTTCAGGGAGAAGCAGTCTAAAGACAGTAAGTAAAAATCATCAAGCAGCCCAGCCAGTTCCAGCAGAATCTCATAGAACTTATCTGGCTTTGGTGAGATGCATGAACTGGTAATAAGTACACTCTGAAGCCCACTTTAGAGAATTTAGAAAATTCAACAGTTGTACAATGCACCTTGTTCATGTGACACGCTGAAACCAAAGTTAACTTTAGACAGTATCAACTGAATGTCTACATTTATCTGTAATATGAATGAAAATCTACAGTATTTCTCCTGAAGGCAGACAAAAATCTTTATGGTTGTTGAATATATTCAAATATCTTTTGGATTCATTTTTAAAACCTTACATCTCTTATAATGAATTTTTCCATCTCATGGAAAAAATTCGTCCTCCACGTCTAATTTTCATAAGCCTAAACATAGGCTGTGTTTAGCAAGTGTCCCTGAAGAAAAACAAGGTGTTCTTATTACCTTAAGGGTCAGCCTTCACATCAGAACACATACTCCTCAAAAAATAATAATAATAATAAATAATAAATAAATGAAGGAAGGAAGGAAGGAAGCACTCCCACACGGAGGAAAATTCGTTATCTTGAGTTTATTTTGCGGAAACTTGGAGTTTCCAATCGTATTTCATACAGCAGATTGGTAAGGCAACATTGTCGGCCACTCGACATTCATTTTGGTCTACTTTTTGCTTATCTCCGCTAAGAGTTAAAATGGCTTTTGAACCCTAGGATTATCTTTAAAATATCTGTCTGTGACAAAGGCTTTACTGAGGACAGACTCTGCATTATTCACGAAAGGTCTAGTTTTGACATATGGTCCGCCACATGAGTTCAACTGCTGGCTGGCTCCCATTCTGCAGGCTCCAGTGCCAGCTGGAATCAATACCATTTTGTAAGAGGGACATAGGCATCATTCTTTTGTAGAAACAGACATTTGTCTCTTGCTTCCAGAGTCATCCGTGCTCTGTACCACACATTTAGATACTTAATCAAACAATATCTTATATCCCTTTTCATGGTTATATATTGGCGAATTCCCTAAGGAATTCACTGAGGTCAGGAACTGTGCTTTACACAATTTTGCATGTTACCGCTTTACAACAGTGCTAGCTACGTTGGTAGGTGCTTATTAACCACTGAATTGAAAGCTTTATGTAGATACTGACCACTAAAGCTATTTTACATTCTGTTTCTCCAATGTACTAGGAAGGCCCATTCTAGAATACGAATGTTTATAGGTTTTACAACTGGGAGCACCTGGGTGGCTCAGTCAGTTGCGCATCCGACTTCAGGTAAGGTCATGAGCTCACAATTCGTGAGTTCGAGCCCCCCATAGATCTACGGCTGTCAGCGCAAGCTGGCTTCGGATCCTCTTCCCTCCCTCCCCCACCCCCGCCCTCTCTCTGCCCCTCCCCCGCTCATGCTCTGTCTCTCAAAACTAAATACACATTTAAAGGTTGTACAATGATACCCTCCTCGAGGCGTTTTTGGGGGAAGCTTAAGGGCGACGTAATAGCAGCTCAGTCACGACACTAGCTAAAGTTCAATATCCCAGGAAAGGTGGATGTAAATATCAGTGCTCCTATAGGATGCAGAGGTGGGTGATAAAAATAGTCAACTCCAGGCCATCGCATTTTTTTAATCTGAGAAGAGATTCACTGTAAACTGAGGTCCTCCATGAGGAAACTGAACTTGATGTCTAAGAGAACAGGATGTAAATAACTCACTGCCCTAATGAGGCAGAGAATGTCATGGCAGAATTGATTGCCTAAGATGTAATTCACACAGTTCTTAGAAAGAAAATTGTAAAAGGTAGCAAAAGAGAGAAAAGCTATCCTGGAGTATGGATGAGTAATGTTTTCACAATTGTACACAATTATGTTTAATTACATAGTAAACTATGGAGTTCTCATTTATTTTTTTAAATGGATTTTTCCAGGTTTTTTTTTTTAATGTTTATTCATTTTTGAGAGAGAGAGAGAGAGAGCGTGAGCTGGGGAGGGGCAGAGAGAGAGGGGGACAGAGGATCTGAGTGGGCTTGTGCTGACAGCAGAGAGCTCTATGAGGGGCTCAAACTCATGAACCGTGAGACCATGACCTGAGCCAAAGTCAGATGCTCAACCGATTGAGCCACCCAGGCGCCCCAAGTTCTCATTTAATAGAATAAAATTTGTGAGTTTTTTGAGAATCTTCATAAAACTCCCACAAAAAAAAATTATGTTGTAGGTATTTTTAGGTCTATCACAGGGCTAAGGAGACACTTTCAATGATTGCTGTCAAGATTCTGTTGCCAGAGTGGGGAAAAGATGGGCTGTGCATTGAGGGTGCATTGAGGGCAATGTGCCCACCATCCGGGAAATTCCTCTCACTTCTCTCTTACATCTGGCCCTGTCTTTGTTCACTCCTCTGTTTTAGGAGAGGACACATCCTTATTGCTTCTTGAGAAAACAACAACAACCACAACAACAACAACAGTAGCAACAGCATTTTTATACATTTTTTTTTTCTTTTGGAGAGGTTTTAATATTTTCTCTTTATCCAACATGTTCTGAAATCTCACAGTAACACTACTTTGTATGTTTGGTTCCCCATCATGGTCAGCAATCAGTGGGCCTTTTCAACTTGAAATTTTCTATCTTCAATCCTGAGAAATTTCCATGAACTATTTCTCTGATAGTTGCCTCTCTTTCATTTTATCTCTTCCTTCTTTCCAGAACTTCTCTGACTTTGCTCTTGGAATTCCTTTCTCTCTTCTTTTCCTTTTCCTCATTTTTTTTTTCTGTTTCTCTTCCCAGGTGATTTTCCTCAACTTTATTTTTTAAGCCCTCTGTTAAATTCTCACTTCTGAAATCATAATGACTGGTACACTTCTAGCATCTTTTTCCTGTTACTCAATTCTTTATTATAATCTTTTCCTTTTTGTAATAGCATCTTTTATAGTCTGGAGGTGTTAAGTATGATTCTTTTTTCTCTCAGTTTTCTCTGCTTTCCCCTGGGAATTGTGTCTGTTTTCTCCTAATTCACTTTAGTCTTCATCTTTCACAATAGAGGCTTTCTTGGATGATCCTTGGATTTCTGTTCCTATTTAAGAGTACAGCAGGGAAAAGCTCACCAGAAATTTTGAGTGCATAGAGAGAGAAATTGGAGAGCTAAGCGCTGGGCTTTATTAAAAGTCATACTGCACTGCTATTATCTGTATGTTGGTCTTTTCCCCTTGGCCTATCTGTTTTCTCTAGAGGCAAATATACTCTCATCCTTACTGATGCCAGAATTCTCTAAACCAAGTAGGGAATGGGCCATCCAAGGGGATGGGCCCTTGTCATTCAGTATTCAGACTTTCACATAATCCTGCTATCTTCACCATGGCAACTCAGCCCTGTTTTCAACTCTGCCTGAGAACTGGAACTCAGAGATTATCAGGTTTTACTTTTCAGACAGTAAGATTCCCATCTCCAACCCTCTGAGGATGAAGGCTTCCTGTGGACAGACATCTGGGTTCTAACAGCTCTTATGCCATTGATGTTCTGCAAGAATCCAAGCACAATGTATTTGCTTGTTTCTTTCTTTCTTTACATATTTATTTACTTACTGACTTATTTTAGTTCTTACTGACTCTTTAAATGTTGTTCATTGGTACTTCCCTGCCTTGAGATAAAAATTGCCAGTTGACCTACACACTGAGACTACTTTGAGGCTCACAATGCCCTTTAAGTCACAAACACAGATGACTCAATTTGTCATTAGTATGCTCAGTCCTAAACAAGCCTTTACATTTAATCCAGCCCTACATTTAATTTAGCAGTAAATCTTTTCCTCTTCTCCTGACTTGGTATCTTCAGCAAATAAAACTTCTAGTCCAGGAATGAGTATGTATTCAGTTTTTCTCTTATCTAAAATCCTTACCCATTCTTCCCTCTCCAGCTTGCTTATGTAATTTTCTCTGCTTGCTCCCTTTTCCCTTTCCACAAATGGGGAGCGGGGCTGGGGGGGGGGGTGGAAGACACATTGTCATCAGGGATGCCATTATTGCATGAATTGGAGTGTTTAGATAACAGATGTTTAAGACTCACCTTCTCCTGGTCACCTTTGTGTGATCTTTGGAAATTCCCATTTGGGAAACTTCCATTATAGCTCCTTGATGTGGGAAATACAGGTTTTCCTTTAGATGACATAGGCACCTGCCCTCAAACTCCCAGAAGTTCTACCCCACAGGGATATTATTCTTGAGATCTGCTAACCCATAAACAGGAAATCTCTTGGGTTAAAATTAAACAGCCTCCAGAGAGCTCTCTCACTTTGCCCCAACAAATTCAAGAAGTGTGCAGTAACATATATTCTGCTGCCTTGGGTCATTTTATCTTCCTCCAACATTAATTAGGCATCTTGATAACTACAGCTTTGTAATATAGCTTGAAGTCCAGAATTGTGATGCCTCCAACTTTGCTTTGCTTTATCAGGATTGTTTTGGCTATTCAGGGTCTTTTGTGGTTCCATACAAATTTTAAGATTGCTTGTTTTAACTCTGAAAAATGCTGGTGGTATTTTCATAGGGGTTGCATTAAATGTGTAGATTTCTTTGGGCAGTATAGACTTTTTAACATTTGTTCTTCCAACCCATGATCTTGGAATGTTTTCCCATTTCTTTGTGCCATCTTCAATTTCTTTCATGAGTGTTCTACAGTTTTCAGCATACAGATCTTTACCCCTTTGGTTAGGTCGATGCTTAGCTATCTTATGGGTTTGGTGCAATTATAATTGGGATCAATTCCTTGATTTCTCTTTCTGTTGCTTCATTATTGTTGTATAGAAATGTAACAGGTTTCTGTACATTGATTTTGTATCCTGTGACTTTACTGAATTCATATGTCAGTTCTAGCAATTTTTTGGTAGAGTCATTTGGGTTTTCTACAGAGTATCTTGTCATCTGTGAATAGTGCAAGTTTGACTTACTCCTTGCCTGATTTGATTGCCTTTTATTTCTTTTTGCTGTCTGATTGCCGAGACCATGACTTCTAGTACTATTTTAAATAAAAATGGTGAGAGTGGACATTCCTGTCTTGTTCCTGACTATAGGGGAAAGACTCTCAATTTTTTCCCATTGAGGATAATATTAGCTGTGGGTCTTTCATATATGGCCTTTATGATGTTGAGGTATATTCCTTCTATCCCTCCTTTGTTGAGAGTTTTTATCAAGAATGGATGCTTTACTTTGTCAAATGCTCTTTCTGCATCTACTGAGAGGATCAGTGAGATTCTGCATATTTTTTAAATATATTTTTTTTAACGTTTATTTATTTTTCAGACAGAGAGAGACAGAGCATGAACGGGGGAGGGGCAGAGAGAGAGGGAGGCACAGAATCAGAAACAGCCTCCAGGCTCTGAGCCATCAACCCAGAGCCTGACGCGGGGCTCGAACTCACGGACCGCGAGATCGTGACCTGGCTGAAGTCGGACGCTTAACCGACTGCGCCACCCAGGCGCCCCGAGATTCTGCATATTTTAACAAGCACCCCAAGATCCTTGTTAACCACCATGTTGATGTTTGAAAACACTAGGCTTTGTTCTGGGAGCATAGTTAGAAGAATATCATGCAAAAAAAAAAAAAAAAAAAGAAAAAAAGAAAAGAAACAGAACTTGGGAGCAGTGAGGATGGAAATATTGAGAGAAATTTGAAAAATATTTAGAGAGTTAGGAACAAGAGGAAAGCCATCGGATACAGCTATTGACCCTACTATACATAGTCAATTGCCAAGTAATTTAATGCTCATGATGAATGAATTCCCACCAAGCTTTTAACAATTTATGCCTTGATATATTACTCTCCTTCATCTTCAAAACATACATATATATTCTAACTGAAGATTCCTGAAGAATAAATCTGTAAATGTAGAAATTTAAGCTTCCTGACAGGTGGAGAAAAAGATATTTTAAGCTGGCACAAATGATTATGATGAAAGTGAGGCATAATGCAGAAGTACCCAGATGACAGAGCAGGCAGATAATTTAATTCTAGGGGGAAATAAATTGCAACTGCCATACTTCAGTTTGAATGCTACTCTAACAGCATGGGTAATTTTTTTATACTAAATATTTGAGTTCTTCTGGGAATTAATATAATTGCAAATGTTGAAAGAAAAGTTATGATCAACACAGGCCCCTAGCAGAGTCTTCATTAATCCCCAGCATTCAGTTTTCAAATTGTAAACCACAGAGGGTCTAAATATATGGCCTTATGTTGGTTGTATACATATTTTTTTGCTATGGTTATAAAAGAGGCCCTTGGAAAGACAACACTGAAAGTATTTGTGGTATATGTACCCAGAAAATGGTACATCTGGAGATGCTAACAAAAATCCGTTTCTTTTCTCTGTCTCTTGTCCAGTCCCCGGGAATATATATGCTGAAATGATGCTTACATATAGTAGAGTAAAATACTACTATATTCTTTTACAGCACTTTAGAGTTGATAAAGCTGTTCCATACGTAGGATCTTAGTAAATTTTCACAGTAAATCCATGAGATGTTTATGATGCTATTTTAGGCATAAAAAAAAAAAAAGGAGGCTCAGAAAATTTAAATAACTAGTGCAAGAAGATACATCTAGGAAGTAACAGGGCCTGGAATACTAGCTGATGCATTTTGACAAAATGCCCAATGATCTTTCTTCAAACGATTTTGTATGTGGGGTCGTATTAAAGATAGGAACTTTGCCTTGGGATCCCTTTCACCTTTATTAACTTGCTGTCTCTCTCCCCTTCCTTCCCTTTCTCCTCTCCCTCCCTCCTTGCACATCTTCCCACTTCCCAGGCCAAAGGTGCAGGTTATCTTGGATCCTATCAAAGAGAAACTGTTACAGGTTTCCATTTCTTTGGTAGCACTCTGGCCTCTGAACCTCCTTCTTAACTTTCAAAGTTTAACAGTGCTGTCGACCCATTCCTGGAAGGCCCAGTTCTCAGCTAGCTGAAGTAGCATTGGTCAGTGAGAAAGATTCATACGCCCCAAGGTCCACTGCCTGATGATAGATAGCTTAGATTTCTCCCAAGATTTCTAGACCTTAGCTTTAGATAAGGCTACAGAGAGTTGCATCCTTGGCCATAAATGGACCATAAATGTCAGTAGTACCTTGTCTGATGGGTTCTCTTCCTCCCTTTTCCCTCTCCACCCCATTCTCTGTCTTGACCAGAAATTCCAAACAGAACATCAAAGATTAAACTCTGCATTGACCTATTTTATTTTGTTTCTTCCCTGTTCTTTCACCTCCCCCTCCTCCCCATTTTTCCCACTTCCTTCCTCCTCTTCCTTCTCTTTCTCCTTCTCCATCCTCCTCTCCACTTCTCCTCCTCCCTTCTTCCTCCCCCTCCTCCTCTTCTCTTCCTCCTCCTCATCCTTCCCCTCCCTCTCTCCTCCTCCTCCTTCTCTTCTTCTCCTCCTCTTCCTCCTCTAGCAGGGCCATGTAATCTGAAGTTTGTCATCACCTTCACCCTCCATAGCCATTTACATTAAACAAACTTTATTTATCTACATGATATTTACGGTTTCTGAAAGTTAGAGTTTGTGACTTCCAATCCAGCTCACAAGAACCCACTTCATCTTCTGTAATCATTCTCCTTCCCTTCTTTACCTCACATTGACATTTGGTGTTCCTGCTGCCAGAAACAACACTTTCCAACTTAATTTGCCCAACCTTTAATGTTTGATCCTTAGCTTGCTGTACTTCCTTAGATACAGATTTCGTATTCAACTTCAACTTTGTAATATATGATTTCTTTCATCTTAAAAAGGGAAATATGACAATATATATTGATAATTATCAATTCTGGACAGTGGTAGGAGACATTTATTTCAATATTCTATGTATTTTCTCTATCTTAAAATATTTCTCAAAATAAAAACAAAAACTTTAGTAATTCTTACTTCACCAAATCTCTGAGTTTAGTCCTTGAATGCAGTCATTATTTGGGTGCCTCCTGAGCTAGCCCTTCTTCCTCAACCCATGCATTTCCAATTTTAAATGTAATTTTCTCTTCGGGGTAATGAGTTACAGCCTGGAATATTTCTTTCTGAAGCCAATGTGTTTTAGTACTTTTTTAGGGAACAATGCCTTGATCCAAAGAAATACAGTTCAGGGATGGAATATCACACATGCCCTCTAGTTCAGATCATGTGAAGAGAACCTATATCAGTGGTAGGGTGGGGGGCACATCTTTATGAGATCAGGAATAAGAAGCCCAGGTGGTCCTTTGCTGCTCTACAGCTCTATAATTTGCTCTCCTTTCTCTGGACTGTAACATTTAAGGGCTGCCTTTCTGAACCTATTGTATGGCAAAATGCTTCACTCCTCACACACTTCCCACTTATCTCCTGATCAATCATCATGTCTCTCAGGGAGACTTGACCTGAGTTCCCAATCTAGGTTGGGCTGCTTCTGTTATTTGTCCCCTTTGTAATTGTAATTACTTTAAAAAAATCCATCTTCCCACCAAGCAGCATGATACCTGAGACAAGAACCAGATCCACCTTAGTCATTGATGTATTTTAGCGCCTAGCCCATTGCCAAGAATATAGTGTGTATTAAACAAATGTTTGTTGAATGAAGGGGAGAATGAAGCAATAATGGGGTGGGGAGTCAAAACAGTTACTGGTTTCCAGAGTGCCTATGAACCACACAACATCCTTGAGTTTTAGCTTCCTACTCCTGACCAGTCTGCACATTTAATTTCTTCACCTTTTGCCTGTGCTGAGATTCTTAATGAAAGTGTCAGGGGAAATGTTCACAAAAGGATGATTGTGACTTTTATAATTATTAATAACTGAGGGCTTTTGTGACAGAAGTCTCAGTGTCTTTCCTACAGCTGAAGCCCGAGAAGAAAACACATAATTCTCAGTAATGTCTGTCTAATAAATCAGGCTTCAACAAAGTTAATTAACTGGAAAGCACATGACTTGGAAAACACCATTAAACGTCTCCTAGATTAAATGCTGATGAGAGGCTGGACCGATACCCATGTTGAATCTCTGACTTTGCTGTCAATCTTGTGGAAAGAAAAAAGTTGGCTACTTGTGGAACCACCTGGTTACACAGTGATAAGGAATATGTTAAAGCAGCTCCTCAGACAAATGGGTTGTGAACACATATCAAAGTTTTATATTAAGCTTGCCCTAAGGGATAAGGTTCTTAGGAAGGCCATCTCAGTTGCTTCTCTTTACTAGAGATATTTCATAGTAGAGTAAATATAAAAAAGGGGTAGTGTCTGATTAAAGATAATTAAGAAAGAGGTTAAAGATTGTCTTAGTCACTTTGGACAGCTATAACAAAATACTATAAGACTGGGGGGGGTGTTGCTTATAAACAACAGAAATTTCTCATCGTTCTGAAGGTAGGGAAATAAAAAGTCACGTCCCCAACAGATTCAGTGTCTGGTGAAAGCCTTCTTGATTCATAAATGGCCTGCTTCTCCCTAGGTGTTCTAATTACAGGGAGGGAAGGAGAGGGAGTTTCCATGTGTCTTCTCATAAGGGCAGTAAACCCATTCATGAGAGTTGCACTCTTATGGTCTAATTATTTCCCAAAGGCCCCACATCCTAATACCATCATGTTGTAGGTTGGGATTTCAACATATTAGGGGACACATTCAGTCTATAACATCCCTGGCCTCCCCAAATTCATGTCCTTCTCACGTGCAAAATACATTCATTCCATCCCAATATCCTCAAAAGACTTAATTCTTTCCAGTATCAACTCTAAAGTCTAAAGTCTGAAATCTCATCACAATAGTATCTAAACAAAGGTGGGTGGGATTCAAGGGACAAATCGTCCTGAGGCAAAATTCCTCACCAGCTGTGAAACTGGGAAACCAAACAATTGTATTTCTCCAAATACAACAGTGAGACAGGCATAGGACAGACATTCCCATTCCAAAAGGATGAAATGAGGAAGCAGGGGTGGTGACAAATGATCTTAAGGTTCAAGAATAATCCTTTTTGGCTCCACTCTCTGCCCTCTAGTCTCTATGAGTCAGTGGTCCCACCTTCCACCTCACTGGGGCAGCAGTCCTGCCCCCAGAGCTCTGCTGGGTGGGGATCAAACTCCCAGGGCTCTGGGAAGCCTCACACCTAGATCTTTGGGCAGAAATCATCTGAACTTGAAAGCAAGGCCACAGTATCTCCTCCCCCACTCCCCACCTTTTGAAACTGAGGAGGCAGCTCCAGTGATCTCTGAATCACCTTTAGAGTCATTCTTTACTTGTCATAAAGAATAGCTCCAGGTTTCTGCTGACTTGTTTGATTAGGTTCATGGCTCATATGCATACTAATCTCTTTATCAAATGGTTGCATGGCCACAGCTTCCAAATACAAGGTCTCGGTCTTTGCACTATGGATAGGTTGAGAATTTTCCCAATATCTAATTTCTGGTTCCTTTTTTCTTATCAATCCTTTCTTTGATGTATTTCTCTCTTCTCACATTTACCATCAGCAGTCCAGAAGAACCAAGCCACTCCTTTAAGATTTGTTTAGAAATCTCCTCAGCTAAATATCTAATTTCTACTTTCCACAGAACACTAGGACATGGACACAATTCAGCCAAGATCTTTGCTGCTTTATAATGAAACTCTCCTTGCCTCCAATATCAAGTAGAATGTTCCTTATTTCTGGCTGAGGCCTCATTAGAATGGCCTTTGCCGTCTATATTTCTATAGGCATTCTGCTCGTTTTTACTAATTACTAAGGCATTCTCTAAGAGGACAGAAACTAAGAGGAGAGCTCTCCTCTCTCCTTTCTGAGCTCTCACCAGAATGGCCTTTAGAAGTCCCTTCACACTAATCTTGGCTTCTAGCAAGCACCTTCCAACTCTCTGGCCTCTACCCATTACCCAGTTCTAAAGCTGCTTCCCCATTTTTAGGTATTTGCAATTGCAGCACCCCATGTCTCAGTACCAATGTCTGTCTCAGTTAGTTTGGGTTGCTATAACAAAAATACATGTTCCCGTCCTCTCATCCTCCCTCCAGAGGACAACAGCCATCATTGCCAGGAAAGGTCAGGAGGCACTAGGAGTATTTATTTGCCCTGGCTCCCTGAGCCTACTAATGCCTTTCTTTCCTTTCAAGTATGCGAGTATTTAGTGAGCTGGAGTCTATAGAAAATGTAGAGTAAATTGACACAGATAGATTTAAAACCTTGCCCAAAATCACAAGGTCATTTATAGGGAGATCTAGTTTTGGAACCTAGGTGTTGTTCATCCTTTTCCCACATATTACAATTTTATTATACAGGAAAACTGAGACAGATGATCTGAGGAATGGAGAATACAAACAAGGTACAGGAAGGAACTGGAACAAGAGACAAGCCTCCGTTTTCTAAAAAGCACAGATGTGTTGAACAATTCACTGTCACAGTCATTTTACAGAATAAAGGTAAAACCATATCAAGTACTTAACATGTGCCAGGCACTGTGCTCAGTGCTTTACCCAAATTATTTTTTTCAGTTCTCTAACTCCACTGAGACATAGAAGCTTTAAATTCCCCCATTTTACAGATGATGAACAGATACCAAAACGTGGCTACACAGTGGAATCATCTGAGGGAGAGAGGTCACAAATACCGATATCTGAGCCTTAACCCCAGAATTTCTTATTTAACTGATATGAGGTGGGGCCAGGCAGTAGTCATTTTTAAGGCATCCCAGACAATGCTCATATGCAGCACAAAATTTCAAATTCTTAAATTATTTAATAATAGTTTAAAATGAGTGATTCTCTAATATTAAGAGCCATTGGATTGAACTACTAGCCTAAGATCAGTCTTGTAGACCCATACAGATCAAAGAGTTGAACTAGGGTAGCCTGAGTAGTGCTCCCCCATCCGAACATACTATTCTGCCTCTACTTAATGGGTATCTCATGGCACTTCATAGTCACAAAGAACAGTGAACTAGATAGGTTTATCCGCATTTTACAGATGAACATCTGAGGAAGAGAGAAATTGACTAACTTATCAAGAGACGTTGCAAATCAGGGGCGGGGCTTGGATTCCCACACCAGACTTTTGGATGTCAAATCTCAGGAGCAATTACCCTTTGTTATTCATACTCGAACTCCTGGAGGATTATCCCTAGATTAGAATCTTTTTACTGTGCACGGTAGATAGAGAGGTAGAAACAACATTAAAAATGTACTCATGCTCAGAGGCCAGTACTTTTTATCTCTCTCTATTGCGATAAAAGAAGAAATAAGTTCCTGATGCAATGTATTTTCTCAGACACACAGAGAAAGTGGTAAATAATAGTGAAATAGAGTCAAAAGAATGCCTCCCACACACACACACACACACAAACCAATAAGACTTCAGGTATATGATGCTTAATTATTGAAAATTGGCCTGATAATCTGGGTATCATTTACAGCATTCCTTCTACAGGAAAATAAACTCATAAATGAACTTTTGGGTGACAACTGCAAGGTGGGGGATTGTCTACACTGTATAAACACCAGATGTGAACATTATAAATGTTCATTTGTGTGTGTAGAAAGAGATATGTTTTCAAAATGTAAATATAAACTGAATTCATCTACTTAGAAATCTCAGATGAATATATCCATTTTTTATCTTTAGAGGCTGACAGAGTGGCTTTTATATCTGCACTATAGCATTAAAAATTGTTTCCTTCAAACACATTTCCCATTCTAAGCAGCTAGCACCTGTCATGCAGGCCACATATGGTAGCTTGGTTAGTGAAGCGATAAAGAATTATAGTAGGTAGTAACCACCTGATTCAATCAGCCATCAATCATTTAAAACACATCAAGCTTTGTTTTGACGGCCAGGGCCTTTGCACTAACCAGATAAACAACTGATGCTCCCTGTTCAGACTCACAAAACGCAGATCATCCTTGATCTTCTCTCTTAACTACAGACTGTCTCCCCTTCTAGCAAGCCGGCTTCAGTCACCTCGGTCTACTCAAATTTTCCAGAAGACATCCTTTTCTCTTGTGCCTCTAACACCCTCCTGCTCATCCCTTATCTCACGTGCACAGCCCCTTTCTTTGCATGAAGGCCAGCTGAAACAGCAGGTCTACCCAGAAGCCTTCCCAAAGGCTGTCATGTGGAATTTCACCTCCTAGTCCCCTACATTCCTGTAGCACACCAGATTGGGTTACGTCACCCTTCTTACCAGAGGCCAGCTCGCATTCCTCCCATAAATGCGTGATTGCCTGCTCTGTGCTAAGCACTAACGTCAGCCAGCACTAGGGGAATAAATGGAGTAAATTCTAGATGCCCTTGGTCTGGGAGGAGATACAAATACATAAATAAAACCATTATATAATACCAGAATTATATATAAACCAGAATTGTTGTTTCATATTTTATTTTATTTATTTGATTTTTTAATGGTTATTTATTTTGAGAGAGAGAGCATGTGTGTGAATGAGGGGAGAGGCAGAGAGAAAGGAGGAGGAGAGAGAATCCCAAGCAGGCCCAGCACTGCCAACACAGAGCCCTACACGGGGCTCAATCTCACGAACTGTGAGATCATGACCTGAGCCAAATTCAAGAGTCAGACACTTAACTGACTGAGCCACCCAGGTGTGCCTATTTTATTTTAAAAGTTTTTTTTTTTTAATGTTTATTTATTTTTGAGAGAGTGATGGAGTGTGAGCAGGGGAGGGGCAGAGAGAGAGGGAGACACAGAATCTGAAGCATGCTCCAGGCTCTGAGCTGTCAGCACAGAGACCGACGCGGGGCTCGAACCCATGGACCGCGAGATCATGACCTGAGCCGAAGTCAGACGCTCAACTGACTGAGCTACCCAGGTGCCCCTATTTTGTTTATTTTAAAATAAACAATACATTCATATTTAACAAAAGTTACAAAAAGATAAAATGATGAAAATTCTTCCTTTTACATTTTCTCCCAGTTATTCAGCTGCCCTCTCCTGAAGCAATGAATATTAACAGTTCTTGTATATCCATATAGGGATATTCCATGAGTATATAAACAAATACATATGCATTTATATATATGCAGTATCAGAAAAAAATTTTTACATAGGTGTTCTAAAAACAAAACAAGATTTTGCAGCTTTCCTTTTTTACTTACTTCTGATATTTTGTGTATCACTTGATCAGTGCATAAAGAACTTTCTCATAGTTTTTTTTTTAATTTTTTTAACGTTTATTTATTTTTGAAGGAAAGAGAGACAGAGAGTGTGGGGGGGAGGGGCAGAGAGAGAGGGAGACACAGAGTCTGAAGTAGGCTCCAGGCTCTGAGCTGTCAGCACAGAGCCCGATGCAGGCCTCGAACTCATGAACCGCGAGATCATGTCCTGAGCCCAAGTCGGTCGCTTGACCGACTAAACCACCCAGGCACCCCTCTTATTAGTTTTTAAATTTGGATACATACTGTTCCATCATAGGGATATACCATAATTTATATAACCAAATCCCAGTTGAGGAATGTTTTGATTGTTCTCATTCTTTTGTAACAACCAATGGTACAGTGAATAATCTAATACATAAATCATGTGTGTATATGTATGTATGTATGTGTGTGTTTGTGAAGCTATTTTAGTGTGAACAGCCCTGCAAAGCGTAAGAATGCTTGTTTCTTTGCCCCCTGAACATATTTCCAAGCTTTTGATCCTCGCCAATCTGATATGGGGAAAAAAAAAATCCTACTATCTTAATTTACTTTGCATTTCTTTTATTGTAAGCAAGATTAGGTCTCTAAGAATCATTTGTATTTCCTTTTCTGTGAATTTGATGGACACATTTGTTCCCAATTTTTCTATCAGTTTGTTGTTTCTTATTGATTTATGGGAGCACTGTAAATCAAAGAAATTAACCTTATGTGAAGTGAGTTGCATATGTTTTACCCTCAGTTAATAATTTGTCTTTTGAATTTGCCTTGCAGGAATCTGGTGGCTTTATAAGATTAAATTTATCAATTTCAGTATGGGTAAGAACTTTCAAGTTGTGATAAAAAATACAAAAGCCCTAACTGAACTTCTGAAAGTATATCTGGCTTTCCAGTTAGAGGAAAGAAGAGAAAGTATGGCTTGTTTCCCGTTTGTTTCACTTCTATATTCCAATTACATATATTACAGGGACATATGCTGAGACTAATTAGGCTCCTTTAAGAATCAACCAGTCACTACCTGTTGTTCCAATTATTAACGCTGCAAAACAAATTATCCCAACACTCGATGCATAATAACATTTGTATGCTCGGGTATTCTTTGAGTCAAGAATTTGGACAGAACACAGCGGGAAAGAATTGTCTGTGCTCTAGGATGTCTCAGATCTGCTGCAGTCTCAAAGCTGGGGGCTGGAATCATATTACAAAGGCTCAGTCCAACCACAAAATGCTGGAGATTAGGGGGAGATTAGGAGATGAGCTGCCCTCCTGAACACCTTCTACAGTACCCACATGTTGCCTGGGTTTCCTCATAATATGAGCGCTGGGTCCAAAGGATGTGTCACAGAAAGAAAGAGTCAGACTGAAGCTATATCATAAGATACAGAGGAACACATCTGCGGTACTCCATTGGTCAGAACAGTCTGTGCCTGCCCAGGTTCAAAGAGAGAGAAAAATAGACTCTACCTCTTGATGAGGAGTGGCAAGGTTCACCGGTGACAAGGATCTGTCCTGCACATCTTCAATTCAAATAAGACGTCTGTCTCAGTCTAAGGCAGGACTCACCTGTGGGACCTACTCGATTGCAGGGTTATGTCTGGCTTTCTTGTGGCAACAGCTAAAGAATTAGCCCTGCTTCAAGTTATAGGACAGGTTCCTGCTCCCCTTCTAGTGCGTGGGTCTGGTTACTGGGTTGCTATTTCCTCCATCTACCGTCTCAGGGTAATATCGGTAGAAACAAGAAACAGTCAATTCTTGCTTATCTAGGAATATTGGTACCCACCCTCAACCCGCCTTCTGCTGATGATTTTTGTATTCACAATTCTTTTTATGAAACAATGAGAAAGACAAGATGAAAAAGTCCTATCAGCCCATTTGATGATGCATTAGTCACTCTGGCATAGTCAATGCTAAGAAAAAAGAAAGAAAGGAAGGAAGGAAGAAAAAGATGCTATTTACCAAAGTAGAGTATGCAGATTATCTCTGGGTTTCAATTATCCGTATTTGTTTTCTTTTGCTCTGATTAGCATCACAGACTAATCCCATTTTTTAAAAGAATTTCCTATAAAGATTCAATTATTTCATTTGGAACATATCCTGCTCTGTTAAACTAGCCAACAAATGCAGTATTTCCTTTGACAAAAATTTAGAGATATTTTAAATAGAAAACCAAACCAAAATAAAACCATTGACGTATCATTATGGCTGTTCACTCAACAGAGCTAAGTAGCATGTTAAGTACAAAAACAGAAATCACATGTGTCCCAAATTGAGCTAAGATATAAGATCCATTTGATCTTTGTACCAGATCAAGATATGAAGTGAAGACAATTTTACAGGGTGGGACAAAGAACTACCAAGAACAATTGTCTTTATTCCATAAAGGGGCATCCGGATGGTACAAAATCAGTACCCAAGACATGCCAATAGTCTATGGATTTGTTTTAGAGACCGACAGAGGTAGTCGGCTGATGGGATAAGGTAACAGGGATTTCAAAACAGAGAACTGTGACAATCATTTTAAATAATGTCTGTAATGCAGCAGGCACCAAAAGACTGAATCATAAAGGCAAGATCTCCTGTCTCAAAGGGTGACCAGCAACTTCTAACCAAGTAAACATGGGTCTCAGTAAAAAAACAAACAAAAACTATATATATAGTTATATAGTTTTATATATATATATATATATATATATATATATATATATATGGTTCATTTGATTACTTAGAAGAGGTGGTCTATTTGTATTAGCAGAAGCAGCCAGCCTAAAAACAGCAAACACCTAGGAAAAAGTCAGAGCCTGCTAACTAAGGAAGTAGGTAGTTGAGGTCAAATAGTGAACTTGTGAAATCCTGGTGTGGACACACAGAGGAGATTAGGTATCAACCAAAACAAGCATTGGGCCATAAGCTTCCAGACAAGCATATGATTGAATTTCACGTTCTCCTCCATTATTTAGAAAAAAGGTTATTTTCACAATTTTTACCTTGCTCCTTTGCAGGTTGGCTTACTTGAAAAGATCCAAATCTGTCTAAGTTGAAGAAAGGATTCAAGAGAAGCCAAGAAAAGATAGAATCCAAGAAAATAAGGCAGGGGCAGATAGTATTTTTTTTATGTTTATTTTATTTATTCTGAGAGAGAGAAAGCAGGAAAGGGGCAGAGAAAGAGAGAGGGAGAGGGAGAGATAGAATCCCAAGCAGACTCCACACTGTCAACACAGAACCTGACGCGGGGCTCAAGATCACAGACCGTGAGATCATGACCTGAGTCGAAATCAGGAGTTGGCTGCGTAACCGACTGAGCCACCCAGGCACGCTGACAGGTAGTATGTTTTAAAAGACATTTTAACATTAAGCATGGTCCTGACATCTAATGCACCTGTTGTTTCCCTTCCCACATACCATCATTTTCATCAAGTCTTCTGAAAAGATCCAATTCTTGATTTTTCTCAATAGTTCAGTGCTGTCTGGAAGGGTAAGTGGGATATGACTCTGACAGGACGGTCACTTAGGATTTTGCAAACAGCCACCACATAACATTTCACTACACAGCCTCCTAGTAATGGACGAGGATAATTGGACACTATCCTCGCAGCAATAAGAGCACCATGGCATCTGATTTTACATTCTGTGCCCTCTTCATAACAAAAGAGACCATTACAAAATCCCTCACGCTGCCCTGAGCGTGTTTTAAATCTGTTGGAAAACTTAACTCAATGATAGTGTTTTACACTGATTTTGTGTCCTGTATGATCCAGACCAATTCATGTTTCAATTTTACTTTAAGATTTACACTTAGCTCTGATCTTGAGTTTCATTTTATCTCCCTCTCTGTAAGCATTTCTTCCCAACTGCCAAAAAAATGATACTATCCAGGGGCGCCTGGGTGGCGCAGTCGGTTAAGCGTCCGACTTCAGCCAGGTCACGATCTCGCGGCCCGGGAGTTCGAGCCCCGCGTCAGGCTCTGGGCTGATGGCTCGGAGCCTGGAGCCTGTTTCCGATTCTGTGTCTCCCTCTCTCTGACCCTCCCCCGTTCATGCTCTGTCTCTCTCTGTCCCAAAAATAAATAAAAACGTTGGAAAAAAAAAATGATACTATCCAAATGTCATCTCATATAAAGGAATACCTAGGAAAATAACACTACATATAAATATATATGCACACACATATATGTATACACATATGCACATCGATGTATACATAGACGTACATACGTTTGTATCATATATTATTTGAGCAGAGTACTTTCTGGGCCCAACATCCTTCCAACCTTTATACCGCATTTACGAAAAAGAGATATATGTAACATGATGATGATAATAGTGCACATCTATTGAGAATTTATTACACACCAAGCACAGTTTCAGATTTTTAAAATATAACATATGTAAATATTTCATTTTTATGTGTAATATTTCACAAAATATAAAATACTGTTGATTGTACATGTAACATCTCATTTAAGCTTCAGAGCAGCCTGATAAGACTTAAGTCTCGCGGTAATTACTATAAGAAAAATCTCCATTTCTCAGATAAAGACATGAAGGCTCAGAGAGATAGTTACCTGTTCAAGGTCACACAGCAAATCATGGAGCTTTTAAACCTTAACCATTGACATGAACTGCCTGCAAGGAGAGAAAGAAACCAAAGCCTGGGGGCCATGGAGACCCGTTCCCCAGGGACAGACAGCACCTAAGCAAGGGACTGGTGGCACGTGCTTACTATATTTCAGAATTGCTATGGTTGCATGGCAGCTATACCATGTGGACAAAGGCAGAAGAGTGGAGCAACCTGCCTCACCCGGGAGGAGCGTTCATCCCTGACACCGTCTACACTTGCCCGGGCCTGGTAACAAAGAACATTCTAAGATTTAGACAAGTATATGGTTGTTTTTAAATTCTTCCAGACAATGCAGCCCTCATTGCTGACATAGGTAGACAGTCCCATCACCCCACCTGCCCTTGCTAAGTGCTGCCACTTTGCACCTCTGGCTCCCCTCCCCTCCCCACCTTCTGAAAGGTGAGTTGACAGTGCTTATCTTGCCCTGTCTACAAATGACGCATCTCGTACTTGGGAGTCTGTGAGACGGGCCATTGTCCCATTGACTCCCTTGTCCTCAACGCCAGAGGACCTGGACTTGGGGCTGAGTCCCAACAAACATATTCTGCAAATCTCTTACATGCTATGGCCTGACTTACAGACCTAAGGATAGGACTTGAGCCTGAGTCAGATGCCATTAAAAAGAAATAGCTTAGGTTGGTCTACTACATTAGTGGCTCTGGTATTCGTGTTCTTTCTTCATCCCCTCTGCTTGAATCTTGGCAGGCCCTCTCTTATTCATTCAAATGTGCTGGAAGTGACACTATGCCAGTTTCATCCCTTTATTTTAAGGTTTGGCAGAGTCGTTATGGAAGGAATCCAACTATCCTAAAGGAAAGATAAGTGGAGAGGTGACAGGAAAAGACCCTAAGATTACATTGCTGGGAGGCAGTCCGGCCCTCTCAGCATTTCATCTGGGATCCCGGTCTTTAGCTGACCTTGACTAAATTCAACACAGGCAAAACCAATAGACCACCCCAGGCCAGGTTGCAGACTGGTAAGCAGGTAGAATGATTACTCCTTCAAGCCAATAACTTTTGGGTGTCGTTTTTACAAAGTAAACAGACAACCCAAATACCTAGTGAATAGAAAATATTTAACACATGTGAGTACAAGTGACAGTGGCAGGAGATTGATCCTCAGGGCACCGAAACTCTAGGTAAGAGAAAGACTAATGAACTGACAAGCAAGATAAGTGTCATGACAGAGCTGTTAATGTGGTACAGCTGAAGTACTGAAGGACATCCGAGGCCAGATTAGTGAGATCAGGAAGACTTCCGAGAGAAATAATAAGTGAGCAAAATTCTGCAAGGAAAGTGGGAGTTCACTAGGAAAAGAAAAGAAAAGAAAAGAAAAACAACAACAAAAAACATTAAGAACCTTCCTCTATGTCTCCAGCACATCTAGATCAGTTCCCTATTCATAAATGAAGAATTAATAATTAATATGTTTGCAAGCCCTCAGTATAAACATAAAATTTAAAGTAATTAAGACTGTGAAAAGGAAACGAGTTAAGCATGCCTCCTCTTGAACATGAATGGCTCCAGCCCTCAAGTGTATAAGATCTTTTGCCAAACCAGTGCTTCCTTTTCCCTAAGCAGAGAAGAATTCCCTCCATTAAAACAAGTACAGTGTAGGCTAACAGAATGTAGATTATAGTAATTCTCTATATGCTGCATTACTGAATATGCTATGTTGGATCCTTTCTAGAAGAATTCATGGAGACATGACAGCCGCCTTTCAAGAACTTATTACCTAAAAAGATCTCAAAATCAGAATCAAAATCAGGAGTCACATTTACACCATCGACCTTTATATTTCGTGTTATTACTAGATCATTAGGTAACGTTGTGTCCCTATAAGGACAGCATCTGCTGTCACTAGGCATGGCTCTACTTTTGTTTTTACATTTCCCCCAATCTATATTAATATAAGTGTACATTTACTTACAAAGTGAGAAAAAAAGAGTTAATTTAGTTCAAACTACTATCAAAAAAGCACTTATGGCTGGGACTATGAAAATTTGAATACTATCTGCTTTTTTTTTAGTTTTATCACTTGTTCAAGAGCTAGATGTTTGGGACCTTTTAAAAAGGGATATAATAAAGGGTGAGATAAAATAAGAAAATTTTTCATTCTCTTTTCCTCGATCCATCCCTTCCTAAAGTTATGGGACAGAATACATAGACTGTATAAAATCCCCGGCTATTAGAAGGCGGCCCGTTGAGATCCAACTCAATGTTTGTGGAGTGAATAAATAAACAAGAGCAGTTATTGCACTAGGAGACCAAGAGAGGGAAGGCATTCATTTATATGGGAGAATAGAATGAGAATTAGAGAAGAGTGTCATGTGCTAGATACTCAGGCCAGACCAGGCAGACAGGGAGATGATTAAAAGGAGGAAGATTGATGGGGCGCCTGAGTGGCTCAGTCGATTAAGTCTGTCTCTTGGTTTCAGCTCAGGTCATGATCTCGCAGTTCGGGAGTTTGAGCCCCGCATCAGACTCTGCGCTGAAGCGCGGGGCATGCTTGGGATCATCTTTTTCGCCTCTCTTTCTGTCCTTACCCCTCTTGTGCTCTCTCCTCAAAATAAATAAACAATAAAAAAAAAAAAAGAAGAAGAACGAAGATTGATACGGTCTTTGAAATGAATGGCCGAGTGATGACGGTCTTCATAGCAGTGAACCAAAAAGAAAATGAGGACTTGACAAGAAAGGATTTTTTGCAGTGGCCCCTTTAAAATTTATAAATGAGCAAATCAGAGAAGAATCCATGCATTCTGCAAACGCATTGTTCCCAAGAAGGAAAGAAGAGGAAGGTATCCCTAATATCTCCTTCAAAAACTCACTATTGGGGTTAAGAGTTTCGCTCTTTACTAGGGAGGACTGAGTGATGGTTTCCATGTAACTGAAAGTTATCATAGGGGAGACCTTTCCCAAATGGAAGGAAACACTAGATGTGGGAATGATTACTTTCCCTGCTAACATTCCTTAGTTAGTTAGTTTGTTCCTGTAATGCCACTGGGTCTTTGAGGTAACAGAAGAATAGCTACCCTCTTGAGGAAGAAAAAAAAAAAAAAAAACTACCTTCTATCTGAATAGCAGTGTTCTCCCTAACTTTACAAGGCAACTCTCCCAGTATCAACAGCTGGCCTTTAGACTATTCTTGTAAGACAGAAGGGAGAAAGCCCCAAAGGCTCAAAACTGAGTTAGAGCTCTGAGAATTCAATCCCAAGGCCTTGTTGTACTCAGGGTGCAAGCTGGCTCCCAAGTCTAATTACCTTCTGTCATAGATTGTGTTTTCCCAGAGCCATACCCAAGCTAAGGATTTTGGTGGAAATCCTTATCAGAAGGATAAGGGCCTTATCACGAACTTCACTCCAAAAGCAAAACTGAACATGAAACCGGCATGGATTAGGGGAGGCAGGGAAGAAAAGGTGAAAAAGCCAAAGAAGGGTACCGTTTCAGATGGAGTTCAAGACTCAACTTGATCCCCAGGGCCTGTTTGGGGACTTTAACCCTGTAAATATAAAAAATGTATGTAAATTTAAATAGTCTCAGCTTAAATTTTAATTGGTTGAATATCATAGTCTTTTTAAAAAAAAATGTAAGTATGAAAAGTATGAACCACTTTTTAAAAAAATTTTTTTAATGTTTATTTACTTTTGAAGGAGAGAGAGACAGAGTGAGTGGGAGCATGGTGGGGGGGGGGGGGCGGAGAGAGAGGGAGACACAGAATCCAAAGCAGACTCCAGGCTCTTAGCTGTCAGCACAGAGCCCAATGTGGGGCTCGAACCCACAAACCACGAGATCATGACCTGAGCCAAACATGGATGCTCAACCGACTGAGCCACCCAGGCGCCCCTACCTCTCCTTCTTTTTTTTTTTTTTTTTTTTTTTCTTTTCAGCTGTCTCATCAGAATACGCAGAAGTTTCCAACTGGTTTCTCTAAATCTGACAAATGTCTTATCTGACTTTGCCAATCCTCTTGGCCACTGAGTGAATGTTCTAAAAATTCAAGTCTGTTGTGCCCTGGATTATAAGCTTTTAACATTCACCTGTTTTCTAAACATTTGAGATCAAATTAAAGCAATCAAAAGTTTGAGTTCTAACAAGTAATCCAATCTTGCAAAATGGTAAGTGATCAGAAGTAGATCCAGACATCTTCATACAAGGCTTAAATATTTTAAATCAGTATCTCTTAATTTAAACAACTGCTATCAGCTCCTTGACCACTCCATTCTTGAGCAACCATACCTTATCCAAAGAAAGACAATGTAATCTGCAGTTAGAGTATACTGTTAATCTTGTCTATTTCATGATTTTGGTTTCAAAGTCTAGGACGCCATCATAGAATAACACGATAGATCCTAATGTCAGCATTTTTCAATAACCTTTTATTACAAAATGTGCACTTTGTCATCTAAAAGGAGGGGAGTCAATTCTGCCCCAGCTATGGGAGTTAAATCAATAAAATCATTCAAGGAAAGTGGCATTATTGATATAGGAAGCTTTTCTTTTGTTGTTTGGAATATACTTTTTGAATATTTCAACTTGAAATACATTTTAGCTAAGGTCAGCTCTTGTAGGGCAGTGACCCCCTATAGTTTGTTTTTGTTTTTCTGTTTATTTTACTAAGAGACCAAAAAGTATCCTAAAAAACATTCTACTACTGATTTTTGTTTGGAAAAATTAATAAATAAAATTACGCTCTGCGTTAAGACAGACATAACTCTATCTTATATAGATAAAATTATAAGTGTAAGTATTTATGATTAATTTTAGGAGACTGGCAGACCCTGATCTATAACTTCCTAATATTGTGAAAAGATTTCAGATTTTCAGTCTTTAGTTTATACATGATAAAATGAGAGTGACTTGAATCATAATAAGTTGTAAATTTCATTCTAAACTGCTTTTTACAAAGTTGTCAAATATTTCATGGGTCATATCTTTTTGCATACTAAAATTTATCATGTAAATTTACCATGTAAAATGGCAGCAAATCAAAAATAATTGATTAAATATAAACTCACTTTCCATTACGTTTGGCATCAAAGAGCTACAGAATAGAGAGTTTATTATCATGCATTATTATAGATTTTGAATGATCTATTGGTATTTTCTCTTCTTTATAAATCATCTTAGCTGTCTACTTGATTTACTTCATCAAATCATCCTAAAAATCATCATTATCCAATAAACCAAGAAGGCATATAGGTTTATATTCCAAAAATGTTTTTTATAGTTTATATACTAATTAAATTGAATAGAAGAAAGAATTATCTCGCAATAATTCATTTCCAATGCAGTGTTTGCGGTGTTTGAGGACATACACTTTCCGACAAAATGACTCCATTTTTTTTAAGCCAACCACAAGTTAATTCCTCAAAAACTTTAACAAATGCAATGATCTCTATATCACTTTGCAATTCAGGAAAGTTTCCAATAATACTCTTTTTTTCAGTTTATAGGTAAAGAAATATATATGAAAGTAAATCTTTCATTGATTTACTAATTTACATGTTCGTTGATGAATTTCTGTATGTTCAATTAACTCTCAGATCGATAGGTGTCCTTTATGTTTGTGTTTCTAAAAGTAAAATACAGAATTGAAATTATTATACATAAATCTTAAAAAAGAGGTGAAATGATTACAAACTAAAAAATCTTGGAATGAAAAAATTAAACATGAATTATGTAGGTAGGTTAGAAAAATTGATTTTAAAAATCAAATAATTAGTCTGATAGTTTTACTTCAGCCATTTAAATACTAATCACAGTCACATGTGGTAGACACAGAGAAATGATGACCAGATTCCTCTTCAATGAAGGACTCAGTTTCCAGCTTTGAGGAATGTGGTCAGCAGACAGCCTCCAGCTCTTGGCTCCTTCAGGGTCTACCTCGGCTGCAGAGGCCCACCTTGTTGCAAATCATGTTCTCCTGGGGTGACTTACATCCAGTAACTTCACAAAAAAGGGTCCAAAGCTTGAACCATTTAGAAAGAGTAAAGAGCAATTCTGATGGAAATCCCACATTCCAGATGCACCCTATGAATTAGCTAAGGTTTCAGACCGGTGCCAAGGTTCAACTTCTTTTGTCCAATCCTGCTTCTTCCCCTGCTTTCACAGGCATTGATCCCTACAAAATCTCTCGTATCCCAAACACCATCCCAGCCTCTGTGTCCAGAAAACCCAGCTGTGACATCTCCATTAATGCATAAGAGGAAAAAGCAAAAGTTAGTCAAATCTAATGTACTGGAGATAGTATTCTAAAAATGTGGCAATGGTACACTGGATTGGAAATGGAAATTAAGAGACTGGGCCACAAGATGGGCCTTTATTACTACCTTAGTTTTGTGGCCTTTCACAGATCACTGAATACCTGGAAGACCGGCTCCTCCAATTGTCAAGTTAGGAGACTGGCTACAGATCTCACTGTACTTTCCAGACCCATGACACTATAAGGTAAACCAGTGGTTCCCAAATGCTTTCTGTGGGCTCAGACCAGTCTATTATAAAATTTTCATCAATTTTTGGAAAAAAGAAACATGGAAAGTAGTGACGTTTTCAGAGTTAAATTTCTTCAGTTTGCCTTTTTGCTTTGTATTGTGCTGATTTTGAAGTCAACTCCTTTCTCTTTTTAAAATTTTTTAGCTTTATGAAATATCATTTCTTTCAGACCTGATGAGGTCAGTCAGAAATAGATTTTTTTAAAATATATTTTACAGGCAAAATCAAACTTGGGATCAGTCACCCAGGCTACCCCTGAACTGTTATTTCAAAATTCTACTGAATGGCAAAACTTACCGTGAACCATTAATCTCAGCTTTCATAGAAATGATATGCATTCAACTGATGCTGATACTGATTGTCATTGATCGCTACAGATATATCAAAGTGAATTAGGGATAAGAGCAGACTCAGATTCATGTTCTATGACTCCTGTTTTGTATAAATTTGCATATAGTTCTGGTAGGCTTTTGAATTCTAGAAAAGGTGGTACTTCAACATGTATTCCCATTATGGAACCTCTCCTTTCAAAAACTCCCACTTTTTCCCCCTGAAGTCTAGGTATATCCATTTTAAGAAAAAAAGGTGGGATGGGGGCGGGGAAGATTCTTAGAATGAGTGGTCTCAAGAGTTCCATTTCTCAACTCTGAGTTGACCTGTCCAAAATTACTAAGAGCTTAGATAAAGGATGTTTTTCCTAATTTTCCTTGGTTTATCTCAAAAAAATGCCTTGTTAGCAGCAAGAAGGCATTTACCCAATTCTACCCTCCTCCTCCTTAATAGGCAGTTTAATATAGCATAATGAAAAGATCAGCAGACTGGGAGTCAAGACTTTTGAACGTGCCAAGTGATATTGTGAATAATATTGAGGTAATGTTTTAATAAGCAAGCACATTTTATAGTGTAAACCACTCAGCTGAGAGGTATCCTACCTCAGCGACTAGTAATATCACTATTCCCTTTCTGCCAGCTGATGGCCTCTTCTGCTCACTCTCTTTCTTATCCCGCAAAGCAAGTCTTTCTTCTCTACCCTTTTCTTGGCTTTCTGCAGTTTCTCCAAATGTACCTCCTCTGTCTCCATTTCAGGGCTCTCTTCTCTCCTGGATTCAGTGGTTAGCATTTTGTTCGTCCTCCAGAACAGCATCACTGGGCAAGGTGCCGCTGCTCTCCACCGTCCCCCTGCCTCTCCACTTCATGCCCCTCAGCCACCATTTTCCCTTCATTCACATCCCAGCTGCCATTTTTCTTTCATTCACATCCCACAAACTTTTTTTCACATCCCACAATCCTTTTCTTTTTACTGAAAAGTAATTGATGTACAATATCCTCTTGGTTTCAGGTGTACGTCACAGTAATTCAGTATTTTTATATATTATGAAATCTGTCCCATGAGGTCTAGTTACCATCTGTCACCAAACAGTTATTACAATATATTGCCTATATTCCCTATGGTGTACATTATATCCTCATGACTTGTTCATTTTAAAACTGGAAGTTTTGTACCTTTTAATCCCCATTACCCATTTCACTCATTCTGAATCCTCCCCTGCCTGGTAACCAACAGTTTCTTTCCTGTATCTATGAGTCTGTTAAGTGTGTTACTTAATGTGCCTTTACTCTCTTTTTCTTGCTGTATCTCCTCTCTTTGAAAAAGCTTAGCTTGAGACTTTCACTGATGGGCCACTAAGGACCGAATCTATTGTTTCCGGTGCTATATTCCAACGGCTGCAGAAACTGAGGAGATATTTGACACCACACTTTCTCTGAAATGATGGTAGTTTGTGTTATTGTTGTTGTTGTTGTGTTTTGTGTGGCTTTTTGTTTGTTTCTTGTTGTTGTGTTTTGTTTTGTTTTGTTTTAAGAGGCAATGGCTGTGTGCTTCATTGAAAACATAAAGGTTTGGAGCTTCAGCCTGCTGAATGCTCATGTAGGTTTCTCTTTTCTCCATAAAGATTCTGGCAAATTTCTTCATCTAAAGCAGATAGCAAACCAAACAAAATTTTGCATTTATTTCCACAAGATGTATGCAATTATGGTAGTCCATTTATTTAAGACCTAATTAATTATTATATTTTCTCTTCATTGGGGAGATCTCACCATAATGAGACCAATGATCTTAACTTTCACCCCAACCCCACCTATATCAGAAAACTTTACTCCTCAGAACTTTAGCAACTAAAGTTCTGCTTGAGCACCAGAGGCTTATCTAGAGGTTTTGGAGGTTTTAAAAAGTAATACCAAAGAATGCTATGACCCAGCCTTTGGTCCAGATTTCTTTCCCAACTATAATTTTATCAGTGAGACGATCGTATCACTTATACCCACAAATCTTTGTGCTGTGGTATTTGTGTTGCACTACCTGGGGAGAAAATAAGATATGATATATCTTATTGACATTTTAGACAATTAATTTTTCAGTTTCTTAAGAATCACCTAAGACATGGGGCGCCTGAGTGGCGCAGTCGGTTAAGCGTCCGACTTCAGCCAGGTCACAATCTCACGGTCCGTGAGTTCGAGCCCCGCATCAGGCTCTGGGCTGATGGCTCAGAGCGTGGAGCCTGTTTCCGATTCTGTGTCTCCCTCTCTCTCTGCCCCTCCCCCGTTCATGCTCTGTCTCTCTCTGTTCCAAAAATAAATAAACGTTGAAAAAAAAAAAAAAAGAACCACCTAAGACAATGCAGTAAAAGTGACTTTTTTTTTTTTAGAGTAAAAAAAGTAGCACATCATAAGCCGGGGAAACCACACAATTGTTGTAAGGACCAAATATGATGTAAATAAACATATTTTGCACATCTTAAACATTAAAAACAATAAAAGCTACGTAAAAAAGGAAGGTAGAATTGAATGTGCATCTAAACTTCAGTCTAATAAAAGTGTGCCATGCTAGAACAGTAGCAATTAGTCTCTCTATATTTTTTACTTCACAAAATGTAAACCCATAAGATTTCTGATGCCCTCAATGTTTATTAATCACTCATTTCATTAGTGTTTATTTCACACCTACATCCAAAAAGATTTAAAGAGCTATTCAACAAAATTTGAAAGCCAATTATGAAACCGAAAAGATTCAAGAGAGACATGCAGGAATCCTAATATGAGGCCATTACTGCTGTGAATCATATTTGACTCTGGCTCCCTTATAAGGTAAAGAGATAGACACTGAGAACATACAAATATAAGAAGAATATTGTTCTTGCCTTCCAAGAGCTTAAACCAATGAGAAAATAAACATGTAAAGAAATAGTAAAATTATACCATAAAATCGAGGGCAGAGGTAAGAGCTTGTTTCTGGGAAGGGGCAAGGATACATCTTCCTGTAGACTCGAGAGAAAATGCTTGGTGAATCTACAGACAGATTTTAAGGGTGAAAGAAGAGACTGGGGATAATGCTTTTCATAAGACTTTTCTTCTTACTAATGTAGTAAATGAAGTTATCTGCCGCTTTGGAAGTGGGTTTATTGTTTCAAGGTCAGTAGAAAAAATTTTGCAATTCCCACTCTTGAGGAGAACACAATAAGAAATAGATTTTTTGTTATACCTATCACCGGCAGTAGTCTATCAATAAATAAAAAATAAAGACAGCTGACTTTTCTTTCAAAATATTGCAAGAACATTCTCTAATGATCTTCCTTCAGGTCAGAGAATATTTGGCAGGCCAAGCAATTTCTATTACTGATTCTGTGTAGACAGTTTTGTTTATTAAATATACATTAGAGGAAATGATTTTTCTCCCTTTAGAGTCTAGACTTATGGCACTATAGACTGATTCCTTTAAATATATGGAAACTAGCTATGTTTATTTTATGAGTTAGAAAGTCTCATAACTCTCAAGGCTCATATCCGATTTGTATCTCTAAAATGTTTTTTTATAAACTAAAATAAACATATAATCCCTTTTCTGCAAACCATAGGCTATTCATCCAAACCAAACAAGGTATTTGAACATATTAATTTGAGCGTGGTTTAAAAATACATGGCTGAGCTATGCACTGGGGGCATGCTTTTGGTACCATACTACATTTTAACCCTTGAAGGTCACCTGCTTTTTTCATACCTGCTTTTGAGGAGTATTCTTACTAACAATCAAATTTCATTTTCCCCTATAGAACAAAAGTGGAGAATCTGGAGGTTATGTGCGGCCTGGAAGGGGGTGCTGCTGTTTATAGACCAGGACTCAAATTTGATCTTGGATTTGATCTACATAACACAAAGTGAACTTGTAATGAATGGGAGAAGTACTCATACTCCATTCAGATCATTTTAATTGCATTATAATTGTTTGGGTAGATAATTTTTTTTTAGCTTATAGACTATTCAGTGAAGGACAAAAAATTCGAATTAACTTAAATGTCTGTCAGTTTTTAAAAATGGTTAAATTTACAGAACAGCATATCCATGCAACCACTAAAAATGTGGAAAGTTTCTATGTACCAAAATGGAAATGATCACAAAGGTTTAAAAAAAAAAAAAAAGTAAGTTGCAAAAAAAAAAAAAACACACAGAGTAAAATCTTGTTTTTATCAACCAACGAAAGTTGAGTGTATGTGTATGTGCTTACACAAGATACAAAAATATTTTGAAGAGTAATAAATAAACAACACTGGTTACTTCTGAAAACATAATTAAGAGGGGTCAAGAAACATTCATTTCTTATCATATAGATATTATATTTATTATATAGATTTATTATTTATTATATAATTTTATAATATATTTCATTGGAAATAAAATATTTCCCAATATTTCTTTTTTTTTTTCAACGTTTATTTATTTTTGGGACAGAGAGAGACAGAGCATGAACGGGGGAGGGGCAGAGAGAGAGGGAGACACAGAATCGGAAACAGGCTCCAGGCTCTGAGCCGTCAGCCCAGAGCCTGACGCGGGGCTCGAACTCACGGACCGTGAGATCGTGACCTGGCTGAAGTCGGACGCTTAACCGACTGCGCCACCCAGGCGCCCCATATTTTCCAATATTTCTACATTGTTTGAATTAACTACATAAGAGTTAATTAGATTTGTAATTAAACAAAACAAAATGTTAATAGTAAATTTATTGAAGATAAGAATAACCTTCTATTTTTATACATGGGTGATATCTATATAAAAGCGGTAAATATTTTGATATAATCATTGACTAAAGTATAATTTTCCTCTCTGTTATTATACATTGTACAAATATACAATGTGTCATTCCTTCCACTTTTGCTTTTGTTTTTGTTACAACTTCAAACTTTCTACTTAGAAGGATTTAATAAATAGTAGGGGCAACTGGGTGGCTCAGTCAGTTAAGCCTTTGAATCTTGATTTCAGCTCAGGTCATGATCTCAGAGTGGCTCCTGAGATTGAGTGTGGGAGCCTGTGTGGGATTCTCTCTCTCCCTCCTTCTCTGCCCTTCCTCTGCTCCTATGTGCTCTCCCTCCCTCTCTCTCTCTCTCTCAAAATAAACTTAAAAAAAGAGAAGGATTTAATTATCTACTATTGGAAAGTATCCAGGTCTTGTAACTCAAGAGCCTTACTTATGCGAAGTAACAGCAGCATGTGATAGTTTGGTAGAAATGCAAAATATGCTTCACCTCAGATCTACTGAATCAGGACCTTCACTTTCACAAGATTCCCAGGGGACATTCCCATTAAAGATTAAGAAGCACTGCTCCAGAGCACTAATCCTTATATATGATTTTATAGCAAGCATCTTATTTTTATTCAGATCATATGTTTATGGACCGCCTGGAAAGGTGAGGGCAGAGAAAATCAATAGAGATTAAAAGGGCTAAAGTCTTTGATTCATCTCCATATTGCCTTTCTAGGGTTTATGACTCCAATCCTTTCCTTTGAAATCACCTCAGAACAGATAGGAACACAGAAGATTAAAAATCTGAGTAACTATGGAGCGCCTGGGTGGCTCAGTTGGTTAAGCGTCCAACTTCGGCTCAGGTTTCTGAGACCTCAGGTTGTGAGATCTCATGGTCTGTGAGAACAAGCCCCGCGTCGGGCTCTGGGCTGATGGCTCAGAGCCTGGATCCTGCTTCCCAGATTCTGTGTCTCCCTCTCTCTCTGCCCCTCCTCCGCTCATACCCTTGTCTCTCTTTCTATCTCAAAAATAAATAAAATATTTTAAAATTAAAAAAAATTGATTATATTAACTCTATTCCTAGTCTGATAGAAAATGGCACAATCATCTATGGTTTTAGACACTTGAACTGAAAACAGCTTAAATTAAAACATATGCCACACATAAAATATATTGTTTGTGTAAACATCTATTTATTCCCATTCAAATGAAAGGTGGGAAAGTAAAAGTCAGGATGAAATGAAATGTGGTCAGAGTGAAATCTGTTATATGAGGCTGTGAAATGGGGGAAAAAAATGCAGATGCCAGAAGTGTTGTTTTTTGAGTGTATGAAACATTAGGAATCAAATAAAGAAACACAAGGACTCTGGGCAATAGAGATTGGCCCTGTCACCTCATTCATTTACTCTTTTTCTATTAATTTATGTCCCACTATATTTAAAAATTGTAAAATAACGTTGCCTGTCAAATGGTAGACAGTAAAAGCTTGAATGAATACATGCAAGCCTCTTTTGAGTATGGAAACTTCCACTCCCTGTAATACTGCAGAGTAGATAGCCTGAAAACTCCTCTCCACACAGCAAAGAGAAATGCTGGGCAAAATAGATACACTTTGAAATTCAAACCTGTAGTAGCAAATATAAGGGAAATCCCCAGGATGCTAAAGCAACGAGGTCATTAAAAGCCAGAGTGGTCAGCGCAAGGACGGACACCAAGTAGTCTTGGGGAAATTGTTGCTACGATGACCTAGATAGAGTCTTGGGGTTCGATGTTCATAGGATAAGAGACAACCTGTGCAAAATGAAGACTTGGAACCGATATCTCTCACAAAGTCAGGACATTCCAAAGACGCCATCCTCAGCAAAAGGATCGGCTTAAAAGATATGTGCACCCACACAAGGAAAAATTATGGGTCAATATCTGGACACCTGGGCACTGTGTGGAAAAATTAGTCTCCCTTAAGAATTTATAACCATGGGATGAAAGTCACATGTTATTGGTGTTTAATTTCAACCACCTATGTTTTCTGGGAGACTAAAAATTAGAATAAAGTGTTTGGGGGCTAACGATACCCCTAGAGTTTATGGCCAAAGCAAATTGAACTCCTCTCTTCATAAATTATTTCTCAGTACAGACTACACAAAATTTCCATGAATAAAACCCTCTGATGACTTAAGAGTCAACAAGCAAAAAAGCAGAAGCATCAGATAATACAACTATTATATACAGATGATAGAAAAAGCATGTTTAAAATGATGAGAGATGTAAATTAAAAAAAAAAAACAAGGAAAATAAGTCACAATGAAAAAAGAATGGGTAAGAAAAAGAACCAAGTAAAACATCTAAAAATGGAAAATATAATTACTGAAATATAAAATGTCACCAAATGAATATTAGGTTAGCTACAGACAAGGAAAGCATTAGTGGGCTGGAAAAGATTATTTGAAGTGAACACTCAAAAAATAAAATGAGAGAAAACATGAACCAGGGGTTAGAAGTCACAAATCTAGTAAGTATTACAAAGTATAAGAAAAGGGAGAATGGGAAAAGACAATGTTCTTACATATAATGCCTGAGAAGTTTCTAGAATTGGTGAAAGACATATTTCTCTGACTCTAGATTTTCAAAGAGGATATAAATTAAAATAAGTCCACACCCACCCATATTGTAGTGTAACCATAGAATTTAGAATTACAGCAAAGGTTTTAAAAGCAAGAATTCATATTGTTACAAAGAAACAATTCTAAAACAGCAGACTGTTTTCGATGGAACAGTATCTGCAGACAGTTAATAGAGCTGCCGCCCATTTTTCTATACTGAGCTAAAATATCATTCAGGATGGAGGACACAATAGATTCAGATAATCAAGCCCTGAACTTCCACTAGCAGCTTCCTGTGTTACTTCCTGTCCACAAAGTAATAAAAGCTGTAAATTTTAAGAAGAAACATGAACTTAGAAGAAAGAAGTAAATTGCAAAAGCACAGTAAGGAAGACAATATGTACACAATAATGATTATATCAAACAATAATAATGTTTAATTAGGGGACAATAAATACCAGGTTTAATTAAATTACCGAACAACTATAACACAGAAGGTAGAAGATGGTAACAGTGCTAAGCATTCTAAGGTGTTTGTATCATTCTATAGAAGAGTAGAGATACTGATCATTTTTAAACTGCTTAAACTTCAAAGTGTTTCAAATATTTCATATTAAAATGGTACGATAAATCAGTTAAACAAGAGAAGAATGTATAATAGCCAAATTAGTAAATGGGGAAGATCAGAAAAAAACTTGAAAACATCTAGAAAGCATAAGGAAAAAGAGGAGAAATAAGATGCAAACAAAAAGAAACTTTAGAAAATACTCAATATGGTGGTGCCTGGGTGGCTCGGTCAGTGGTCAAGTGTCTGACTTCCACTCAGGTCATGATCTCAAGGTTCCTGGGTTTGAGCCTTGCGTCCAGCTCTACGCTGACAGCTGGGAGCCTGGAGCCTGCTTTGGATTCTGTCTCCCTCTCTCTCTGCCCCTCCCCTGCTTGTGTGCACCCTCTCTCTCTTTCTCTCTCCCTTTCTTCTCTCTCAAAAATAGAAAAATAAACATTAAAAAAGAAAATACTCAATATGACAGGAAAATAATCCTTAATTCTAGAGAGAGAAATTGTTTGAAGATACAAATTAAAACAGAGAACTATGCCCAACCACCCAGCCTTGACCCCATATACATTCCCTAGGCAGAGTTTGGGGTACAAGGTGGAACCTTACCTAACATTTAATCAAGTCTTTTCTTAGAGTTGCTTGATTGCAACAATATTTGCTGACTCTCAGTAATTTAAAGAAAATCACATTTTATTAGAATAATATGGAATAGCTCACAGATTAAAAACAAAAAATGTGAGAGTTAAAATCTCTGCTATCAGGAAAGACAGAAACCAGAGTGAGAACAAATGACCATTTCCTTTACAGCCAAACAGCCAGAATGAAGATTCTCCATTCTTATTCTCTCAGGCTTCAAATTACCAGCCTGACTGCTGCAGGGGGTGAATAATTTGATTAATGCATGCACTAAAAAAACAAGCAATTGGGCAAAGCAGGAGGGAGGGGCAGGGAGGGCTTTCCAGAGAAAAACCAAGGTGCCATGATAAAAGAAACCCTAAACTGGAGAAAAAAAAAAAATACCAAAGGTAATTTGACTCTTTCTGCTGGATCTTTACCCAGGTATAGCAGCAATTTTTATATGATATTTGACTCAAGGGGAATATACATTTCTAGAATTGTTATTAATTTTTTCTCTTTCTCCATAAGCATTTAGACCAGTGATCACAAATCAAATGACTGCTAGCATCAGACAACTCAAGGAAACAGTATGCACTATTGGAATACAATGATAAAGAGGAACTCACTTGCAGTGTCAGGAATAAAATACAAAATGGTGAAAGTAAGGGAAAACTAGAAATACCTGGACTTACCCAAGGAAGCGGTGGTTACTAAGCTCAAGCTGATTTTTGGAAAAATCAAGAGTCAGGAATTTATGCAAAATAGCCAAATGTTTCTCTTGATGTCAAATTTTAATTGATATTGGCAACTGATAACTTTTTAAAATACTGTGGGTATTTTACCAGACAGATCAATTAGACACAATTGCAGGACCAATTCTGTTATCGGCCATCTATGGATCGTGCTTGTGTCTCAGTGACTTGTGGACTGCATTATCTGTGCATGTTAATGGGAGAAAACTGTGAAACTCTATACTTCCAATTTCTTCCTCCCATCTTCTGGGCTATTATTGGCTATAAATTTTAGTACACACACACACACATTATATATAATGTGTATTACATATGTATAATGTATACATTATATATGTATATATGTATAACATATATGTAATATACATTACAAGATAACACTATTATGTTTGTTTTAGATAATTATCTTCTACAGAGCTCAAATATAGAAAGCAATATCTATTATTTGTAACTTTCTTTTTATATGATTTCTTTTTTTCTTGATAGACTTTTTTTGTCATTTTTTTTTAATGTTTATTTATTTTTGAGACAGAGAGAGACAGAGTATGAACAGGGGAGGGTCAGAGAGAGAGGGAGACACAGAATCTGAAACAGGCTCCAGGCTCTGAACTGTCAGCACAGAGCCCAACGCGGGGCTCGAATTCACGGACCATGAGATCATGACCTGAGCTGAAGTCGGATGCTTAACCGACTGAGCCACCCAGGTGCCCCGATAGACATTTTTTAAAGACAGTTTTAGGTTCTCAGCAAAATCAAGCAGGAAGTACACAGAGTTCCTGTATATCCTTGCACCCCCCCCCCCACAGCCTTCCTTACCATCGATGTCTCCCAGGACAGTTGCAAATTGACAGTTGTCAATTTGTTACAATTGACGAACCTACACTGACACATGATTTTCACCCAAAGTCCATAGTTAATATTAGGGTTCACTCTTGGTGGCATACAGTCTAAGGGGTTGGACAAATGCCTAAAGACAAATATCTACCATTATAGTTTCATACAGAATAGTTTCACTTTCCTAGAAACTCTCTGTGCTCCATCTACTAACTTTTCCTTTCCCCTCACCCCTGGCAACCACCGATCTTTCTACTAATAAATAGTGGAAATATAAATTGATGCAGCTGCTATGGAAAATAGCATGAAGTTTCCTCAAAAAATTAAAAACAAATTTACCATATGATCCAGCAATCCCACTTCTGGGTATTTATCCAAAGGAAACAAAAGTACTAATTTGAAGAGATGTCTGCGCTCCCACGTTTATTGCAGTGTTATTTACAATAGCCAAGATATGGAAGTAACCTAATGCATCAATAGAAGGATAGCTAAAGAAGATGTAATATATATATATATACATATGAATATTATATATGTATATATATGAATATTATATATGAATATTACATATGTGTATATATGAATATTATATATGTATATAATAATGGAATATTACTCAGACATTAAAAAAAGCTCGCCATTTGTGAAAATGTGGATGGATCTAGAAGGTATTATGCTAAGTGAAATAAGTCAAAGAAAGACAAATGCCATATGATTTTACTTATTTGTGGAATCTAAAAATCAGAACTAAAAAAGAAAAACAGATTCAGATATAGGAAGTAAGTTGTTGGTTGGGGAAAGGGGATGACAAAATAAGTGAAGGGGATTAAGAGGTACAAACTTCCAGTTTTAAAATAAATAAGTCATGGGATGACACGGGGATATAATATACAGTATAGGAAATATAGTCAATAATATTATAACAAGTTTTTATGGTGACAAGTAGAAATGAGACATTGTGGGAATCGTTTTGTAATACATAAAAATATCAAATCACTATGATATACACTAGAAACTAGAATACTGTATATTATACATCAACAAATAAAAAAGAAAGAAGGATTTATGCCACTTTACTGGATCACTAGGAATCTCAAGCTTCATTACCTTTTATAAAAGTATAAATAGGTGTGTGAAAACCCCTCCACTGACTTGATGAAAGTTTCTGTGCTTTTTCATCCTTATTATTTCTATCTTGTACCATTTCTTACGGTGTCACTTTTCTCACAACACAAAGATTCTCTCGCTACTCTGGGTAGATTTTTATCTAAGGCAATAACCATCTAAAATTTTATGTTAAGGAAGCAGGTAGCTGGGGCTCTGACCTGAGGTAGACTTTTGGAAAGAGAAAAGGTGGCCCACTGTGGGCATGAGGAAAGGGAGACCAATTAGAAAGCCCAAGGAAAGAAAGGAAAGCAAAGGCAGAGAATGCAGGTGCAACGAAGGTGAGCAAAAGGCTCCATGTCTGAAATAGTAAGAGTGAACAGCTTGGGATAAATAAACAAGAAGACACTCCTTCAGGAGCGACAGAGAAAAGTAATATTATGGGAAATTTATCGCCTGACCTTTGTTCAAGGAAAAAAGGTATTAATGAAAGTTCAGTGAAACATCGGAACAATCCAACAATCAAGAATTATTTCACCAGGGGCATCTGGGAGGTTCAGTTGGTTAAGCCAACTGATTAAGAGTGAGTTTATTAAGAGTGAGGGCATGAGCAGGGAGGGGCAGAGAGAGGGAAAGAGAATCCTAAGCAGGCCCCGCACTGTCAGTGCAGAGCCCTACTCAGGTCTCGAACCCACAAATCATGAGATCATGACCTGAGCCAAAATCGAGTCAGATGCTTAACTGACTGAGCCACCCAGGTGCCCCTCAGCTCTTTTTTTAAAACCCTTTGTTTCTTCTTGGAAAGTGGCCCTCCTTGGACCCATCTTATTCAGACATGACAGAGCAACATTTTGCAAACTCCATGCGATGGTTTAACTTTAACGAGCAAATGCAATTTCAAGAAAGGAAAAATAATTTTAACTCAAATGATTTGCTTTAAAAACAAGTACAAACGGAATTAAGCTTGAAATACACAAAAACTGTAACATTTACACTGAGAAAGAGAAACCCATCATGGAACTGCTGCACAAAAGCATTAAGAGTGAGGAGCAACTCGATTTCCTACTGTGCAATTTAAATGTACTGAAAATAATTAAAATGAATGTAATTGAAACTGTTTCTGCACCATGGTTCAATTAGGTCATTTAAATGTTGCATGAGAAAATTCTGAAATTATTCTGAAGCAAATAGAGGCCTTGAATTGTGAACCGTAGATGCAGGTGAACTCAGGTGGTCCGGGGGAATAGGATATGAGGCCAGCAGCACCTGCTGCAGAATGCTAGTGGGAACAGACACAGTGCTGGAAGAGCCCTGTGTATGTAGCAAATGGCGGGTCAGTACCATCGGTTTCCATAGGAAAGGAAAAATAATACAATTGAAAGTCAAGCCTGTCTCGTTGGTGCCAGGAATTTGGGGCAACTTTTTCTCCTGGAAGCCAAGCCTAAAAGTATTCAAATGTCACTTAAGGAAGGATTCTTTGGAATTAAAGCAGACTTGAACAGTGGCTGATAGCATTAATGGTTATTAAATTGGAAAACTATAGTAGGATTCCAACGGAGCTTAAGTTGTACTCACCCTGAGATTGAGAAATGTCTAGGAAAGCCTGGTGAAATTGGGCCACCTGGGCTTGATTCGTATAAATAATTCACTATGCTTCTGGGGGTAGAACTCACCTAGGAGAAAGGTGTCAAGATGGATAATAATGTTTTGCCTTTACTACAGTCAAATATCTGGCCACCAGATTATCTGCTGGCCCAGCTTCTGTAGGTGCCTGGCTGAACACTAGTAAACAGAGACTATAAAAAGGAGAGAGTAAAACTGAACAGAAGTAACCCCCTAAACTACCAAATGGACATTGACTGAATAGGGACAGAAAAGGATGGAGATGTCTGGCTGGTTCCATTGGTACAAGTCGTCTGATAATGGCGGCTTTGGCAATGACAGGGGTCTGCACGGGTGAGTTTGCAGCGGGTTCGTAGCTGGATGAACACCCATAACCTTGCATATTTATAGCTGCTTTGTCACAGTCATTGGAAGCACAAGGTACCTCATACAATTTACAAGAGCTTTCCTGGTATTTGCAGACATTTTAAGGCACAGCAAGATCAGAGTCAGGAATCACTTACAAAGCATACTCCCACAACTGCATTGGAAACGGAATTTGATTTTTTTGTAAAAAAAAAAAAAAATCCAATCATCCCATAACTTTTTTGAAGCACCTATATCAGGTAATGGGAGTTACACATATTACCATAGGTCATTTTCAGCCACAACCACACCGGGATCTTTGCAGTCCTGGAAATATTAATTATCCTGTGAACAAGGCACCTAGAAACAGGTAAGCTTAGTTTTATTGGCTCTGCTCTATTCTTTTGTTCCACATTGACTGTGAGCATTTTGTCATTGTGCCTTTTATTAACTCAGTATCATTTTGATTATAACATATAATCACGGGGGGAGTTTTGGCAAATACCTTTATTTAGATACCTTTATTTAGAATAGGATTCCAACATTCAGTTTTTTATAAGTAGAATATTTAAAATATTAGTCTTTAGAAAATAAAATGATGGCTCTTACAAGGAAAACATTGCTTTGTGTAGGGGAGTTGTCCTTAAAAAATACCAACATCTTCGGTAGAGGCTCATCAATCCACTTCTTTAAAAGCACACACAGAGGGGCACCTGGGAGGCTCAGTCTGTTGAGCGTCTCACTTGGGCTCAGGTCATGATCTTCCAGTCCATGAGTTCCAGCCCCACATTGGGCTCACTGCTGTCAGCCTGTCAGTAAAACCCACTTCGCATCCTCTGCCTGCTCTCTCTGCCCCTCTCCCACTTGTGCTCTCCTAAAAATAAATATTAAAAGAATAAAAAATAAAAATAAAAAGCACACAGGAAGATCATGGAGAGGGTTCAGAAGAATCAAAGGGATGTTTAAAGAATTGGAAAACAATCGCTATGTAAAAAGGTTGAGAAAATTGGGATTTCAAGACAACTCAAAGGGGAATTATTTTTTCAAAATAATTGGGCTGTTATTCAAATAAGGGCTGTTATGAACAGGATGATAGCTGGTTGTTTTTCATCTCCATTTAGAGCAAGATAAGAGAAAGGGGTTGGAGAGAGAGTGTAGGGGAGTTAGGCTAGCTGTTAGAAAGGATTTTGTTTTAATAGGGATGATAACCCTGGATCATATTATGGACACTGTCAGACACATTCTTGTGCGCAGTTGATATAAATAATAATTTTAAATTTTTAAAAGAATTTAAATTCACAGCGTTGTCCAGAGGTTTCTCAAGATCCTCATGCTCATGTTCAACCAGGGAAAACAAAAACCAGTATCTCTACCTCATCATCCCTTTGTCTTAATAATATGTCATTATTACCAAGTTGTCAGTAACTGGTTAAGTTTCACATTAATTTGTCTTATTGAATTAACTTTGGCTTCATTCCCTAGTTTCCCAGTATGCCTGATCGATCGAGGAAGTAGGAGATAAATAAGGTTAGCGTTTTAAAACGTTTCGTGCAGCAGGAACATTGCTAGCAATAACCTCTTCTGTGATTGGTCATATAGATAAGCGGAGCTGCTCTGGTTCCCTGGGAGCGAGACAAGACAAAGGGGCAGAAGATGGGGCAGAATCCTGTTGATTTCACCCCCCCGACCTGCCCTTAATACCTGCCCTTCCAACAACCCCCAAGACACCCTGGAGGAACCCATATGGCTTTTTGAGCATAGTTTAAAAATCACTGACCCAGATGAGAATGACATATTAACCACTCTCGTGGTGTTTTATAGCTCATAAAATGATTTAAAGTATATTATCTGTGTCCTTCCTGCCTCAGCATTCAGGTTCTATTTCAGCAAATCATTTAAAAGCATCTGGTAATAACTTTTTAAAGGTGATCATAAGTCATTATATTAGTTATAATAAGGAAGGAAAAAAATAGTGTAATTTAGAATGGGTTTCTTTCTTGACAAAAATTATGGGGGACGTTTTTGTTTCCATCATTTTAGAAAGCATGTGAGATGAAAAGACTATATATTAATTAAAAGTACAATAGAAAGTTCTACTCTAATGGAGTTTGATATTGGACCAGGGCCAACCTCTCCAGTAGTACATAGTAGGGCCATGATACTTCTCAGGGCACCTGAAAATGTTGTATATGTTTTAAAATCAGGATTTATAAAAATGAGCTACGTCAAAGAAATGGTTTACTCTATAATATTAACAGGTTGTTTTGATTACCTCCTGTCTATCCCATTGCTAAGGGAGGGATTCCCGACCTAGGGTTCTGGCAACGGCCAGAAATGTGACACTTTGACTATGGACAGATGAGAAGGATAGCGGGTTATTGGTCACAGAGATTCTCAGCCCGGTACAAGAGCACGCATGGCCCCATGGTGGCTGCACTCGGAACACAGTGAACAGCTGGGGGCTGTCGGGGAGGCTTTCTAATACTAAGAAGTTGAGGTACCTCTTGGTTCCCATAGGAGAATGGGATTGGCTGGTTTGAATAATTCCACAGGCTGGCCAGGAACTGAAATCCATTACCCAGGGATAAGCAGGAACTATGCTTGGTCTCTGATAAAGAGGATTGTTTGGTCCGCAGATCTCATCCATGAGAGCAGAGTAGTGAGAATTTATGGTGAAGCCATTTGAGGCCCTCTGCATTTCACAAACTGTCAAGGTAGCACATGATATTGAACTTTTTGGGTCTTATACCACATATATTTGCTTTATACCAATATAGTCATAAAATATAATTTTTATTTTTTTTTTAAATGAAGAGACCCACAAAAGCAAAAGTGCCTAGGGGCTCATGAAAGTCATCTGTGGTCCTCTTGGAGACTGATAAATATAGAACTAGCATGCCCCCTGTTTGTCGTAGAACTAAACAAACCCCTTAATTCACTTCAACAACATTCACAATCTTGCTCTGTTCTTAATATTTAAATTTTAAAATGTCCAAACATCAGAAGTTAGTGCAAGAGACATATAAGAGAAGTGCTTACAGTCCGATTATGTGATTGATGTAATTTTCCTTCCTGAAAAGATAGTATATATAACCTTGAGCATGTTCCTCAATCTCTCTGAATTATAAGCTACTTATATTTAAAGAAATATTATGGAAATTAAGTCAACGAAGTAGGGAAAACACCTCTCACAGTGTCTAGCAGGTGTTAGTTGGATATAAATCATCATTGCAATCAAGGCTGCTAACTTTATTGTTTCTGAATATTCTTTATAGAGTTTGCTCGGCTTTTGTAGGCACTGAAAATGCATTAAGTGAATGGATGGGTAGGTAAATACATGAACTTACATACACAAGGAGTCCTTGTCTTTACTACATTTTCCTTACCTAGAATGTTCTCTCCGCTCTTCCTTGCTTAGCTAAGTTCTGCCCTACGATAGAAGAGCAACTTTCAGTAAATGATTTTATTTTTATTTTTTGAGAGATAGAGAAAGAGCATGAGCAAGGGAGGGGCAGAGAGAGAGAGAGAGAGAGAGAGAGAGAGAGAGAGAGAATCCTAAGCAGGCTCCATACCCAGCATGGAGTCTGATGCGAGGCTCCATCCCACAACTATGAGATCATGATTTGAGCCAAATATCAAGAGTCAGATGCTCAGCCAACTGAGCCACTCAGGATCCTCTCAGTAAATGATTTTTTAACGATCTAGTTCCTTTTGATATCTTTCTTCCCTGAACTTCTGGAGAATTTATTCTCTAAGGTACTCATTGTAAACTGAATCTCCAATGCTTTGGTTATTAATTCTTTAGATTATTTCCTATCTCCCTAAACTATAGAATTATAAATGTTAAGGGATAAGGTTATACCTTTTTATTTTCTTAGGCCTAGCATCATTTCCTTCTCACAGTAGGAACTTAGTCAAAGATAAATACAATAAAACCTTGGTTTGCGAGCATAATTGGTTTCAAAGACATGCTTGTAATACAAAGCACTTCTACATCAAAGTGAATTTCCCCATAAGAAATAATGGAAACTTAGATGATTCATTCCACAAGCCAAAAATATTCATACAAAAAATGATTACAATACTGTAATATAACACAAAATGATAAAGAAGATACAAAATATAAAGAAAAATAAACAAATTAAGTTGCACTTACCTTTGAAAACCTTTGTGGCTGATGTGAGGGAGACAAGAGAGAGGAGGGTTATTGTGTAAGACGACTTTCACTATCACTACCAGAATCACTGCTATCTATTGGCTCAATGGAATCTTTTTCTTTTCAAGCAACTTTAACAAGGAACCTAGCCAATGACATTTGCTTTTGCCTCCTTTTGAGGATTTCACAGAAATGTGACATAGCATTGATGATCACCCATAATCCTTCAGAGAGAGAGAGAAGAACCATTGGCTCAGTAGTGATCATGTGACATTCAGCATCACATACTACTCATATTGCAAGACACTGCTGGTTTATCAAGTTATAATTTATTAGAAATGTTTGCTCGTCTTGCAGAACACTTGAAGAACACTTGCAGAACACTTGAAGAACCTTGCAATCCAAGGTTTTACGGTACCAGTACTTCCCTCCCCATTCTTGCTCCTGCTGCTTAATTGATAGCATTCTTATCCCCCCAGAAAAACTTCAGAATTTCCAAAGATAAATACATAATCCTGGGTATCCTGTAGTGAATGTGATTGCTATCTGTTTGAAGGCGATTTTTTTTATCAGAGAACAAGAATTAGAAGTGGAGGAGGAAGGTTCATCTGCCCGGAAGCCTGGATCAACTACGTCCTCTCTGATGATCCAGCTTTCGTACCACCTCAGTGTTTCCTCAAACCCTTTCATTCTCCCACACTGCCCCTCGATCATTAATGCTGTTCTGTCTTTGGAACATCTCCCATTCATGCTCCAGGTCCAAGTTCTCACTACTGTCAAGTGAGGTCTCCATCAATTCTTTGTCTGAGTTACTGAAATAGCTTCTAAATGGGTCTGTCTCCAGCTCACATCTCTGTCAATTTATCCTATTTCTTACAACCTGGATTATCTTCATAAAGCAGTTTATTTTTTACTCAAAAAGGAAATCTCATGATCTAAATTTTCAATTGATTATTCAATATCCAATTATTTACATTATAAAGTACACGTCCAAATCCTTTTGCTTAGAATTGTAGATCTCCTGCAATACTTCAGGAACTATTTTTTGATTTTTATCATGTATCGTATCACATCCTTTGAATATGGCGCAAGCTGGATGACAACTCTCTAAAAAGCAAACAATATTCCCTATTTCTCTCACCACATTCAAGCTCTTTCTATTCAAACTGTCTGTCTGTGAACTAGCCTCATAGGTTATATCCCCATCATCCTAAATCTATTTCAAATGTCAAATCTGTTAAGGTTTCTTGTATCCCCTTCCAGGAAGTTTATATCTCCTATTCTCTATGCTTTCTAACTTCTAAACATTTTGTCCCCTCTTCATTCCAATATTTTCACAATTTATCTTAGAGTAATGTGTGTTTGTTTGTATATGTGAGAGAGAGATTTTCTGCTATATGGTAAACTTCTGTTTGACAAAAATTGATGTCTGATTATCCTCCCATCTCTAATAGGACTCAGAACGATGCTTTGCCCAAAGTTGGAAGACACTGACTGCTGTTGAATTCAATTTTTCCTAAACTGAAAGAGGAAAGCCTCTAGGGCCTTAGTGTCAGAAATAAAATATTCCAATTAGATATGTTCACCTAAAATGGAACAGAAAGCCAATAAGTGTTCTATGTATTATCTCACTAATTATCTTAATGTCCGCCTTCAAATTTGAGTGCAGGCATTATCTACCCTCATCTAAGAAATTTTGTGGTTATTATAAGAAAAAGCAATAAGTAATAAACTGATTTTTCCTTACAAAAACATTTTCAAATATTTTCTAAGAAAATATATTTCACAAATAAAGAGTTCCACGGATATAGGAGTTTTTAAAATACCAAGTTAAGGTTGAACCAATCTCTTTGCCACAGAATTTCAATATATTTTTAATGAATTGTGAATATCAAACAGAACGAAACAGTATATAGAATTCCCTAAGCATAATGTTGCACGGAAATCTTTTCTTTGAGAGCATATTGCATATTGCTGGACTATTTGGGAAACCAATCTTCATTAGTGTTAACCTGTTTTAACATGAGTTTAAATCTATTGTAGAGACTGCATCATTTTTGTAAGAGATAGAACACTTAAGTACCAACATACTAAAGTATATAAAGATATCAAAATATCTCCTGAAAAACTTAAGGATCCAATCAAAACAGTATTTACCAATGTAAGCCAAGCTAAAAATTCTGTAAAATATCAAAGAGGCTGTATCTATATGGGTCAAAGTCATTAAATGCTTGAATAAAATAGCATGCTATGATTTTTCAATACAAATCAGCAACTAAACAATTTTCATAAATCCATGGGTTTTGTGCATGACTTTTGACTCTATGGAACTGAGCATTTAGGGGCTGAGAAAATGTTGAACAAACTGAAACCATTTAATTTTTAAATATTTAATTTTTACCCAATAAAAATCCCTTGCTTTACAGAGACATCAAGTCTATTTATAAATATCTGTGTTGGTGGAGTTTTCATAATATTTTCATTTTTGTGAATCAGCTCTATCCTAAAGTCAGTCACATGGTAAACAGGAGATTCTTGGGCAAGAATCAGAGATTTAAGAGACAGCTCATCATCGCTACTCCAAGTAATGAGAAAAAAATTAAAATTGTTTGATTTGGTCATAGTAATGACTTAAACACTAAATATTGTCTTTACTATTGTTTTTCTATAAATTTGATGGGTGCTGTCATGAATGTGTAATATATCATGCACCCTGGGGGAAATTACAGTAGTCTATAATACTGGAAAAAGTTCTGTTCCTTGGAGACACTAGCACATTGGCCATGGTTATTATTTACTATTATCTCAATTCTCAAATTAATCTCTAAAATTATTCATTTATTTTGTTTGTTGTTTAGGCATCATAAAGACAGCAAAATAATTAATTGAGACTAAAACCAGCTTACAGAATACAAATGATATGTAGTGAACACTTTCTAGTGTCTCTTCCTTGCCCATGAGCCATCATTAGCAGGATTCAGAGATGAGTCATGGTATTAAGTTGATTCAACCATAACATATGTGATCCAAGCTGAGAGCCAGTCCTACTTTTTTCAGTCAGTACAAGGACAAGACACTGAAAGATAGAAGTATCCATGTGTGGCTAAATACCATGTCAGCCCTGGAATTAGCCTCTGTATGTGACTGAAGTATAACATGTATTTTAGCAACTGAAGGAGGCCATGTTATTCTAGGGAAAGCTACGCTGCAGGAAAAAGGGAACACTCAGATCAGGCAAAATAAAGTCTCAACAAGAAACGGGATAAAAAGATAAAGAAAAGATGGAGAGAGAATACTTTTTAAGGTTCTGATGATGTCAAATTTCTCTTTTCACTTGTTACTTCAGGTCTACCTACTTTTCAGTTTTTGTGTGTTTGAGCCACTCATGTATTTGATATTTTTTAATTTCCCTTTTTGCTTAAGCTGGTTCAAGTGAGTTTATGTTATTTACCATAGCCAAGTTTTAAATAACGCGTTCCTAAAATTAACTTCAGCACAGTTGTTCATAGAGGAAGCTATTGCCAGTGCAATCCAGTCAAAGACCAACAGGAATACACCCATGGTTGGATAAGTTGGGTTTGACTGCACATCACAGCAAGGAAGAACACTCACCAGGGAACTGTGGACCAGCAGAGTGTGTTAGAACAGACTAATTACAGGATTTGGACTTATGGTTTGGAGAGAGGCTTTAGGGAAGTGTGGTATTGCTCTAGATCGGCCACTGTCAGGAAGCGTAATTCTGGGATTGGGTATCTTAATAAATCTTAGCTAGAAGAAGAGAAGACTAGAGTGAGGCTACAAATATAACTGGTGGAGAAGCAGCAGTCACCTCAGCCAGTTCTGGTCATTCTTGTGGTGTGGATAGTATACAGTGTTTTACATGTTCAGACTTGATGATTGAGTGATCTTGTTTTCATTTTGATCCAGCATGATTGTAGAGTGGCTTCATCTGATAGTGATATTCTATGAATATTTTATGTTCAACTGGAGAACACCAAGACCCAGCTGATGATGTCAGGTGCTGTTTTTCTTTTTCTGTTTATAAGAAAAAGCAATCTGACCTAATCATCAATCCCTCCTCATTAAGGGATTAGTGACACTCTATCTACCCCAGGTCACCCTCGTTCATCTTGTGTTGTCCTCTAGACTATATTTGAAGCTGATCTTCTCCATAGTCTATGCTTACCTTGTTCCATCCCATCACAACAAAAGTGGAAGTTTTTCTGTATCAAAGAATGTAATTCTAGTAACAAAAAACATCAGTCACCAAATTGGGCTAAAGTTCAAACATCAAATGCAGTATCTTCATCCACTGTATTTCTAAATCTCTAACGCTTGTTCCTCTTTGCACATCTTTTTGAGATGTGGAAATATCCAATGTTTGCTCTGAGACAAGCCAGTCACACTCGCCAGCTCAATCCTACTAACCACTCATTTCCCCCTCTTTCTTTCTATTCAGTGCAGCTAGAATCTAGCAGAACTTCATTGTAGGGAAAAAAGGGGGCTTTGTATCCCCCATTTTTTGGTCAGGAAAAAAGTTCCTTCTAATTTGAAAGCTTCCAGGATTCAGGAACTACCAGGAAAAGCTTCTCTAACAGAACAGCCATAATTATGATTCCATCATGCCTTCTGTGCAACTCTACCAAATATCACCCTTGCTGTAGTAGTTTAAGGCTGTCACATGTAATTGCCTAATACACGGTTATCCTATTATTTTATTTTACTTTTATGAAGGCGACTTAAGCACAGTCTGAAAGTCTAAGGGAGAACTAGAGAGCAAGGAGGAGTTGCCTGACAGTGAGGTAGGCATGGTGCTCAGAACTGAACTAGCACTCTGACAGAAAACAGGTTTCTGAAGGTTCTAGTATCGTTGTTATGGCAAGACTTCTGAAGTAGGGCTAGCTAAATTAAAACATTGTTTCCTACTCATAAGCTATGTGACTGATGAAGTTACTTAACTTCTCTGTGTCACAGTTGCTTTATCTATAAAATGGAAGGAAGAAGAGTTTTTGTCTCATAGGGGTACCATGAAGGCCCAAAGACAAAATGTACATAGGGAATTCACCAGAGCTCCTGGGGCATAATGAGTCCTTGCTAATATGCACACAAATACACACATATAAAGAACACACACATGCACACGCACACACACACACACACACACACACACACTTTTCTCACATAAAACAAGCTGCTTAATAGAGAATTTCATAACTTTTAATGAAAATATTTATAAAAACAATAAAAATGAACTCATCCTATAGGGTAAATATCCAGTAATAGCCACAAATTTCCCTCAGTTTACAAACACAGGTATTTTCTCATCTCTTCTTTCCCCAAATTCCTAATCTCTGCTAGAATCTAGGAATACAAACATAAAAGCACACATTTTTGGTATTAGGCTGTCATTTTACACAAAAACAGGCATTTGTAGGCTTGGTATTTGTACGTAGGTTTCCACTGCTCCTTTAACATTTGAAGTTGAAGATTTTAAAGAAAAGTAATATCATGGCCTGCCTGGGGTCATTCGCGAAGTAAACGTATTTTTGACAAATTCCACATTATCTGCTCTACTATGGAAACAGGTCTTTTGTGATTAAGACTGAATATGTGCATCTTTAGGTCCCAGGAACAGTGAAAAAGTAGACTTGTCTACAAATAGGGGCTTTAATCACTCAATCAGTACTTTTTTTCTTCCAGAAAGTTGCTTCCACAGCATAGGGGAAAAAGTTGCCAAAATAAATCATCCAGATAAAATATTGAAATACATTAAATTCTAAAAAAGAGCAATACCAGATACTGTACTTTCCAAAACATATTACTAGTTCTATATTTACATTGTTTTTTTTAAGATTTCTCTTTTGTTATTCAAAATACAATGAGTGTTGGTTTAGCAGAAATAACAAACACTAGGCAGATATGTGCAAAATGAGATAAAGACACAAAAAGGAAGAATGCACTTAATTATGACTATGATGTGATTTGAAATAAACAATTTATGAAAGGAATGCTATGATTTTTTTTTTTTGCTCTTTTTCCTTTTAAAAAGAAAGTTATGGTCTATGTGTATATGTGTAAATAGTCCAATGGGGGAAAAATACAAGTCTTATAGATACTATTACCTAATATATCAGTTATTAAAATAAAAGGTATCTTTTTATCAATTATGTCTGGCGATATACATTGAAAATTCTCTTTACTTACATTTAAGTAAAAAATCGAATTGTAATATCTGAATAGTACCCTAATAAATTTTTCAAGAAGCTTCAGTATAACTAGCTGCATCTTTTCTGATGATGTTGAATCTCTTATAAGTAGTTTTTATTAAGTATTTGCCATGTTTCAGGTACTGTAGTACTTTACATACATAATATAATTTTTTTTCCAAGGAAAAACCCTGTGAAATGTGTATCATAGCCACCATTTCATAGTTGAAGTACTAAATCTCAGTGAGCCAATAGATTTGCCCAAGATCACATGAGCAGTAGTATGTGGTAGGTCTGTTGAAATCCAAAACCTCTTCTCTTAATCACTAAGCTATAATAACTCTTGTAGGCAGCCTTATGTTGAGTATTCAGTATATGCTAAGCCCTCCATTATCTCATTTACTCTGTACAACTATTCTCAGGAGTACATATCTACTCAAGATGCAAAAACAGAGCTCAAGGTCACATGTTAGTAAGTTAAGCATGTCAATTGCAACACCAGAATCTAGATTTAGGCTTGTCTAACTCCAAAGCCATCCTTTTAATCTGCAAGTCCTACTGTCCAATTGTCATAACTGACTGGAAAAGAAAATATTGTTTTATTCTATGTAATTCTCATTCAGACCAGCATTGCCCTAATAACTGGTAATATATTTTGGAAGCGGTAGGTAATTATTACCATCATTATTACATATTTTTCCATTTCACCTGAGAAGGAATTTTGCAAGCACTTAGAGAGTTTTTGAAAAAATGTCAAGGGTGTTGAACTATATTTTCTGAAACAGACTTGAATATTTGAACTTCAGCTTAATAAATGCAGTTAGAAAATGTAATGGGAAAATTCAAAGTGGAGGAAATAAGATTATGTATTTCTGACCCCAGTGCAGATGCTTTATCACATTGCTAGATCAAGTGAGAAAGTGACACAGGAAAATACCGTCATCTTGAACAGCCTGCATTTTTAATGGACTTAACTGTTAAGAGTGGGAATGCAATCAAAATTCTTTAAAAGAGAAACTGGAAAAATATTAACTTGATGGAATCCTTGCATGTTGATTGCTGCCTACCCTTTGTTTCTCAACTTATATAATCACAGGCACTGCCATCAACCTGCCAATTAGTTTAAACTCGCAAGACAAAAATACCTCTAGCCACAAAGTGTATCTCACAAGCACAGTTAAAGATAAATTTTGTAATAATAGGAAAACCCCTGAATTAGGGGAAATGTCACCCCTGCATACTTTTTTCAGGGATATGGCTTGCTCGTCCCCAAACGAGTTATGAAGGCAAATACCGACAACAGTGTGTACCAGCAAGGGAAGGCAAAGTATCGGGGCAGCCTGATCCTGGATCAACAAAAATGTACCACAGAGCATATGAGTGATGCGGACAAGTAGGAGCATTCAGAAGGAGAGCAACTCTTAAGATCTAATTACTAGGAGGACATCAGAAGAATATATGAAAACCGTTTAAGTTCTGAACTGAAGCCTTAAGTCTCCAGTGAAGAAAAAACCTAATGGAATGCTAATATGTTTAGCATTGCTCTCACTGTCTTTGCTTTCCATGTAGGTAGTTACAGGTGCTCCCACCAAGCTGTTATTTTAACTTCGTGAAACAAAATGCCTTCACCTAAAATTTTATTTAATAAGCATACTTCATTTGTGAGCTTTTGTCTTTAAACATCACAGATGTCACACCTAGGAATAGACCGAATCCTCTCTCCTCCACTCCCAATTTCAAATCACCAAAGTGGGACTCTAGCTGCCACAGATTACAAGTTCAAGGAGCTCACCTCTGAACTAATCAAAAGGAGCCAGGGGTCTAGATCCATTGTACAAATTATCAGAAGCCATTTCCATGGCCATTCGAATGAAGACTCAGTTCTCTTTGTCTCTCTGTCTCTGTCTCTCTCTCTCTCTCTCTTTCTCTCTCTCTCTCTCTCACACACACACACACACACACACACACACATCTAAGAAAAAATATAATGAATGTCCTTCACTCATGCTCAGAACAAGGTTTCAATCCAACTATTTCCCAAAAGTACAGTTTGAGAAGTAAAAAGTGTCACTTAAGGAGAACTCAGATTTTACCTTTCTTTCATTTGAGCTGTCACTACAGCCAGAAGCTCAGTGTAACCTGCAGTACCCTTCCTGCAGGCATGACCTAGCCAAACACCTTTCTTTTTGCTGGTGCTGTGTGCCCGTGTGCTCCCCTGATGCTTCCCTGTTGGAAGCTTAGGATGCTCTTCTGAATACCTATAGTGAACCCGAATGGGAGGGGAACGTAACACTCCAGGAAGTACACCTTTGTTGATAAATCCTTGCCTCTTTCATCCTCCCAGTAGACAGTCCAGAGACACAAGGATATGACTTCTCATGAAGTGATCCAACAATATCATACGGACAGACTCATATACTGGCAGTCAGCTCCACAGCACATTCTCACACTGACTCTCTCTAGACCTACTTAGCTCTCTTTTGTAGTTCACTTCTGCTCCCTGGGATTACACTCCCTGATCACGTACAAACCATACACCTTTGCCTCGGGCTCCATTTAATCTGGGGAAATCAGACTAAGTCAGAAAGGAATAAGGTTCTTGATTCATCAATTCATTCACCAAGCAAACAATACAAGCTGAGAAAAATGAAAGCTCTCATATCCTTCATATATTGCTTCAAAAACATTTACTGCGTGACTATTACATGTCAAGTACTGCACTTGGGGCAGTTCATACAGTGGTGCATAAGAAGACTACCTCAGCCCTGAAGAAGCTCACAGTCCCTTTGGAGATGTAAAAATCAAGTCAATAAATAAATAATTAGAAGTTGTGTTCACTGCTAAGAAGGAAACCAGACAGCACTCTGAGAAAGGAAATAGCTAAGGGAGGCTCTCTTAGGGCTGCATTGGGAATGTTTAACAGATAGAATTCGTTGTTGCAGGCAACAGAAGCTAACTCTAGCTGGTCATCAGAAATTATTGAAAGTATATGAGGTAGCTTACAACATTGAGCAGAGCCTGGGACAAAGCCAGGACAAACATCCCAAGCCCCCACAACAAAACATCCCAGAGCCTGGGACAAAGCCAGGACAAAACCCAAGCCCCACAGCAAAACTGGGCTGATGAAGTAACAGCTGGTGATGTTTCTGCTGATCCACCATGACCAGGGTAACCCATATCTCCTGCCCACCAATGTCACTTTGGTGTGAAGAACTTGACTTCCTAACCACTGGAATACTGCCACCACTTCCACTATTGTCACCAAAATCCAGACGTCTCCATTGTCTTCAGTGACAGCAAAAAGTAAAGCACCTTTCAGAACTTTTGAGGGGTTATTGAGAGTATGTCTGGTTGGTGAGTCCTCATCATGTATTTGCTTCCTAATGCAAGGAAGCCAGGGATTTTGAGTTACGATGTTTGCGTTGGGGAGGTGAAATTCATGGTGTGGGGATTCCCACAAATGCAGAAAGGCAGACATAATAGGAAAGACGCATTCGTGGACTATACAAAGGCCTTGGGGGAAGTTATGGCCCCAAGTTGCTATATAAAGAACTAAAAGAAGGTTTACATGCAGAACTAGACCAAGATATAACAGGACCATGTCGAAGAGAGCCATATCTGGATCACAGAGGACAAAAGTGGCACAAGATGGAGTTGGTGATGTGATATGATGTGAAAGATGGACGGGGCCACATCACTGACATCAGCACATGTTGTCCTTTAACTACCATCTCTGTCTAGCTACCCTCTACTTTTACTGTTTTCAGTGGTGAAATAATTTGGAGTCCACATAAACCACAACTATGAACTTGGAAACTCATTTTCTCTGCATTGTAAATTCAGGGACCCAATAAATATTCATGTGGAATGAATGGATGGCACAAAAGATGAATTTTCACATAAAGGTTTTGGTCTTAAAATTGGAACATTTTAATAAGACCTGAACATTTTCATTTGGATGCTAATATTCTGAAAATTGTTAGTATATGACTAATAACCATGTTCTCCAACTATTTATGATATTTTGAAAGACAGAACTACAAAATATTTTGCTGCATTCACTTTCTAGGTAAATCGTAACCATATACATATTTTCCTAAATCACAATATAAATTCACAAATAATTATTTATGGAGCTGATAAATTTGTTACCAGAATTTCTGCATACATTCATTTTTCTATCACTAAGAATTAGATTTTAAACAATCCTAACAGAAACCCAAACTTGGGCAATATTGAAGGACAAATAGTATGTCATCTGAAAGCTTTGAAGGTATTAATACATACTTTGTAAAAGTGTAATATCATAAAGCTATGTCACACAGTAAGTATTAACACCTCCATTTTCTATTCTTTCTGAAATGACACATGGTATAGAAGCATGTAAATCTTTTACACTGAGGAGAAATCCGTGGGTTCTTTTGTCACAACAAAGAGTAAACTCAGTTTGAGCTATCTACCTGCTATGCATTTTCTGAGTTTGTCGCCAGAGATTACTTATTATAATAACTAATGGCAACTATTAAGTGAGCAGTATCATACACCATCGTGGTCACATGAGATATCACATTTACCTCTCACATCAGTAAAATGGTTCTTATTCCCATTTGACACATAAAAGAATGATGGTTCACTGAGATTTATGGACTTTCCAAATATTGCCAAGCTAAAAGCACAAAGCAGTGTCACACAGCTGTATGAAGTACGCGAGGTCAGGGATTGTACCCAGGTCCTTGAGCAATGAGTCTGGGGCTCCTTTTACTTTTCCACACTATCATCAGTTTATGAACATTCTTCAATAAACATCTCTACTAATTTGAAAATGTATATATAAATAACTCTAAGAGTGACCACTTTATATTATAACTAATCATGGCAGCAAGGCAACTCAGATTCATATTTTCATCCAATCTATATGGAGGCACCTTTTCTCCATTTTTCTTCACATCTGTTGGGAAAATAGCTACACAGAGGGAAAAGATTCTCCCTCATGTACTCTCCTAGATGGAAAAAGCAGTCAAGACATCTCTAAGGCAGAGTTACTTCATAACTCTCCTTAGGAAACTTCCAGAAGACAGAGCACACGTCCAAAAAGGCATCCCAGATACAGAGATAGCACACATTGTCACACATTGTCAGACATCACATGCTGTCACTTGATATGTTTTATTGCTTCATTGATTCTAATATATTTTATGGTGTTTCCTTTTCAAAGCGATGAGAAAGGCACAACCCCAAGAGCATAGTCCTCACCATGTACAGATTCTTCCCATAGAGGCAAGGACAATATTAAGACAAAAGCCTAGTATTTACTGAGCAATAGCTTTGCAAGCAGGTTCACCTAAGGCATCACCTTTATTCCTCACACTGGATTACGTGCCAAAGGTCCTTCTTCCACGGGAAGGTACGGGGGAGAAAAATCCACAGAGACTATACCTAGACAGAATAGTGCTATTTGTTGAATGGATGTAGTAAGTTCAGCTAAAAACTTGTTGGTTAACAATGGACTTGTTTCCATAGGTCTCTGCATTTCTCTGGAAACGAATCCTCAACTATCTATGTCATGATTTCGTTCTGGAAGCCCCAGAAGGTATGCCATGTGCATTCACAAACAAATTTTTCTGCAGCTCTAAAATGGCAGTGAGGATTTTATTGTTGTTGTTGTTGCTTTTACTGTGCTGAAACCACAAAGGTATTCTGTGGCAAAAAACAACACTGAATCCAATCTGGTTTCATCAGGTAGTGATATGAGGCTTAAGAAATTTTGAGAACACAGTATAATAATTGAGAAGTGAATAGGCGGATTCATTTCTGAATTAGGAGGTTCTGCATTTTCTTATCTTGTACTTCTGGCTTCCTTATACTTATATTTGTATTAGCTTTTCTTGATTGATGTATAAAGCTATTATCCACACATTACTTTCGGATGTCACCAGGAGAAGCTATTCTAAGCTGATTCTTAATTTTGCAGATCTGCAAATCTTATTTAGTTAGTTTGCCCACTGGACAGACTCAGGTCAACAAAATTAACAAATACTGATTTCTAAATAAGATGCCAACTTATTAATTTATAGGAAGAATATTTATTGCCTAGGGACATAAATATTCATATTGGTACTGTACCATGACTGGAAATTTTCAGTCATTTTGATTTATGATTATGCATTTATCAATATCTCTATTTTCTCCATAATATAAGTGTTCAGGAAAGTTGGCTCTCCCTACTTTATTAGGAAGAAGAGGTATGACACAAAATATGCAGACCAAAGGCATTTAAGTCATATGCGATAGAAAAGTGCCAAACTCTATTTGATGCTTCGTCTACAGATAACAACTTTTTAGATGTTTCCATCTCAGCAAGATGATGGACATGGACTAGAAAAAATTGCATAGAGAGACATAAATCATTTTCCTCATCTGTGGTCTTCGAGCAATTATATTACAGAATCAATTTAGCTGCTCAGGCAATTGAACTACATCTGTCATTCAAAAGTCCTCAAATGAGAAGGTGATGTAACTTCTTCCTGACTAGCATTCAAAATGGATTATTAATATTATTTTTACTAAACTCAGGTCACACTTTGAATTAAGGGGGGAAAGGTGAAAGAAAAATAAGAAAGGAAGAGACAGGGTGGGGTTTTTTTGTGAGTTTTAGGTCTCAACCTACCTTTGTATCCCTAAGCCTTCTCTACTTCCAATAAAATATTTCATCATTTATTCTATCATGCAATTACCACTGTTGTCACCTCAAAGATTTGATGCCCCTATTAACGTCTTTGAGGGGGAAATATTATGAAAGTATAGCATATCATGTCTCACACTCACCTCACAATATTATGGCTTACGGTCTCCACCAAAGCATTAATAATCAAAAGCAAAGACGGGAAGCATTCAAAACAGAAAGCTCTACTATAATCGTTTTAAATCAGTTTTATATATAATTTCTACAGTTTAGTTCCTCATTACCTTTTACTTGGGATTATTTTTATGGTATTTTTTATTCTGCAGTCATTTGTTGGCTGAATACTAAGGTAGACCTTAAAAGAAAATGACAGATGTAAGACAGAATAGTTAGACCAGGCTTTCTCACCTGCACATGGATATCAGAGACCTGAATGTAACAGAGACTTGGATATAACTAATGAAAAAATAAACTCAATATTCAAATAAATAGTTTCTATGACAAAATCAAATGACTTATACCATTATCCCATATTTATATAAATAGTTCTTTTCACCATTTAATATTGCTTTTAATGGCAAATCTTGTCCTCTTTCCTCCACCAGTACTCTTCTGAAAATGGTTTCCAACATAGTTGTAATTATTTCTCTTTCTAGTTTAAGAAATACACCTGCTATTTTTGATTTAGCTGAATATCTCTAAGATCTGAAGCAGCATGCTGAGTACACAGAGAATTATATTATGTCTTAAAGTAAGAGTGATATGTCATTAAGTGAACAAATTCTTTCATAAATTGCCCCTGAAAATGAAAGGATCAGCTCTTTTATGTAGGAGACTGGAGACTTCACACTAGTAATTTTGTTTGGTCTTCTTAAGTCTACATTCTAGTGTTCAAGAATGGACAGTGAGCTTAAGGCATCTAAAGAAAGCTGGAACTAGCTATCTGCTCTCTCACAGTTCTTCCTGATTCTTTTATTATATTCTCTACAAATGAATTATATCTCAAAAGAGATTAAGAAAACCACTGTCTATAGAAAAAAAATGACCACCAAAACAATCATGAATGCTCTTTTTTGTTTTTTTAAAGAAGATCGCTAGTTCAGTTTAACCATTGCTTTCCTTTTTAACTTTCTCCCAAGTCATGGTTGTTGAAAAATCATTGATATCAATGTGTATGCAAGCATGTGTCTGTATCTATTTATATGTGTTATATTCTGAAACTCTGTGGCCCTGTTTTCCTTGTTCTTGCTGCTACACATTTCAGTGACTCTCTCCAAGAATACGCTGGCCCAAGAGTTTAAACGCTGCCTAGCCCCAGAGAGGAGTTGCATCATCACAGGGGTCTTCTAATGTGTGCTAAGTCAAATATTTAATTTGTCCAAATGTTGCAAAAGCCAGTGCAATAATATGGCCAACAATCACTTCCTGAATCTTACAACCCTCAACCTTAGGCTCAAAGAGTTGTGTTTTTATGGACTGACTCCTTTCGTTCTCCTGCTATGTAAGTCCTTGTAACTCATTCTCAGACCCGACATTCCCTGAAGAAGATAGACCCTGCAGTCTGGGCAGTTTTCCTGGGTGGGGTTAATCTCTAGGGAAATAGTGTTAAGGAATCTCTCTACACACATAAATATTTGAGTTTGGGGCATTGGGCTTTAGGAATAAGCTACCCTCAACAATTTTTCTGTCTAGCTCCACATCTCATTTCTACCACCTGAGTTAAAATAAATTAAATTTTAACTAGTTCCTGTCATAAATACTTATTTTCTATAGAGGTTATAAAATTTGTTTAACTTTCTTAAGAGTTTAACTTTTCTGTAACTAATTTGGGATGGTCTGGTCATTAAGAATGACTCTTACATGGGGCACTTGGGTGGCACCTAACTTGGTTTTGGCTCAGGTCACGATTTCATGGGTCATGAGTTCAAGCCCCATGTCGGGCTCTGAACTGAACATGGAACTTGCTTAAGCCTCTCTCTCTCTTTCTCTCTCTCTCTCTCTCTCTCCCTCCCTCCCTCCCTCCCCCTCTGACCCTCTCTCCCACTTGCACTCTCTTAAAAAAAAAAAAAAGAATGACTTCTACATTTAGATCAGCATAAGACTAGTATGGGAGTTCAATTTTATCTCATATTGAGAGAACTTCTTGATGATCAACATATTACAGATTCTTTGCCTCTACTACTTTAATAAATGGCATTATAGGACTAGGACAGGGAAAGTACAAGATAATCCTGGACAAACTTGTGGTGCCAAGAAGTAACAACAAAAAAAATTTTAATGACAGAGACATATCCGTAGGACACAGGAGTTAACTCAAACAGACTTCCAAATACCAAACCTAGGACAATCTGAGGAACAAAATAAAATAATGATAGCAATAGATTATAACCTATAGAATAAACCAAGTATCCATGAGTTTATAATTAAATAATCAATATGAATAAATAAGTAGAAAATGTAATATATAGATATAAATAAATAAAAGTGCTATAAATAATTTAAAATATAAAAATATTTAATAAACAATGAATATATTTATATAACAAATCATTTAAAAAATAAAATAATTGATATAAATAAATAATTGAATGTATAAATAATAAATAAATACATTTGGTATATATTTAAATGTAAATGGTAAAAAAATATAAATATAAATACTATAAATATAAATATAAATAAATAAATAATTGGCCTAAATAAATAATTGAATAAAAATAAGTGAGGGAAAGGGAAAACTCTTTCTTACCATAAAATTCCAATCAACATATTTAGAAGAAATGATGAAAACAGAAAATCCACTATTTAGCAAAGACCTTACTAATAATTGTTTTAGGCAAGACTCATCAATAGATGCTAAAATTAATGAGCAAAAGTATGATGAGACACAGTATTTATACAGCCTCCAAGTATATCCCCTCAGGATAAGTATTCATTACAAAGAGAAAAAGAGTGACAGTAACTCTCCAATGGCAGCCACCACCTTACCCAAGTGATCAAAACTCACATTACCACCAATGAGAAAATTCACACTATGTGTCCCTGAAATGATGCTGTACAGAGGGCACAAAGGCACTTCTGTGCATTTTTGCCAAACCTAAACTTAATCAGGAGGAAACATCAGACAATCTCACATTGAAGATCATTCAATTCAAGATTGTGTCAAGATTGTGAAAGACAAAGCTGAGAAACTGTTCCAGATTAAAGGACCCTAATGTGACACGGCAACTAAATGCAATGTGTGACTCTAGATCAATGTCTGGATCAGATATAGGACATTAGTAAGACAATTGGCCAGATTTGAATATGATATGCAAATTAGTTAATAGCATTGCATCAATATTAATTTCCTGGGTTTGAGAATTATATTGTGGTTATATAAAATGAGAACATGTGGAAAATCAATGTGAAGAGTATATGAGAATTCTCTGGTTTTTGCAAATCTAAAACTACTCAAAAATAAAAAATTAGAAAAATGTTAAAAAAGATAAAACAAATTTCCAACCCCCAAAATGTTTTCATCTTTCTGACTTTTTTTCAGGAGCCAATTCATGAAAACTATATCATAGGTAACTGTGACACATGCAAGAATCTCTAGCTACCATTAACTACCTTTAACTCTCACCTAGACTATTATAATGGACTCCTAACAATGGCCAGTCCATTATCTATATGATAGTGAGAATGAGCTATTCAAAACCTAAATATGATTATGTCACCTGCTTCCCATGATCTCGAGTTTCCCTAAGGGTCCAAATGCCATCTGCCCTCCAGTAAGAGTCTTTGTCATATTTCCTCTTCCCATGGTTTGCCTCCTTCTCTTCTTTACCTTGTTAATTCTATTAATTTTTTAGACACCAGTCAAAGCCTTCCCTGACTTGGTTAACTACCTCTATCATAGACACCATAACATACAGTCTGCCCTTTTTAGCATCTATCAGGATTAATTTTACATGTTTGTGAGGTTATTTGATTAACGTTTGCCATTCTCACCGCACTGTAAACTTTATGAGAGCTTAATCAATATTTATCTCCAGCATTTAGCCCAAAGTATAGCACTCAATAAATATTTGTTGAATGAAAGAAATAAATAAGCCATATATGAAAGTATCTCTACATGACTCTTCCAAAAATTTGAAATATGTTTTTTCTCAATGGATAGTTAAAAGTAAAAAAGTATAACTTTTTTTTTTTTACTTTTAACTTCACAAAAGTATAAGTTAAAGATATTACCTTATTTGGCTTTTCTTGCTATAAATTCATTTTCTGTGTTTAACATAAACTTGTAGGGTTGCATGACATAAGATTTTTCCTGAAATAAGTAAAGCAGAATATGGGAAGCTTGTCCTTAACATCTTCACTCCCTTCCAAGAAAATGTCAGTGAATTATGTCAAAATAGATAGTCTTAAATAGAAAAATATAAGTAGAAATAGAATGTCAGAAATGAAAATATAAATGTATCAATAGAATTATCAACTTGATGTACTAGAATTCCCATTTGGCTTAGAGCTTCCAGGCAACAGAGGCAAAGGGGGAAATCTAGTCACACAAAGAAGGAATCATATCATTTATTTAGACAGATCTATATTTACTTATTCTTGGAACTATGGAGTTCTCTTTTATATGAAAAAAATGGTAAAGTAATGACTCTGGGTCCACTTGGGAGTCTTCCTTCAGTCTGGTGTCCAGCAAAGATGTATTTGAATCCTACTTTTTGTTAACTTTTAAAGTTTGTAAAGTTGTGAAAATCACTTCTGTGTGAACCTTGGTTTTCTCAGTTAAAATAGAATGAGTGGAAAGAACGTCTATGGGGGTTCTATAAGGATTAAAAGACATTATGTGTGCACACTCAGGACGTGTAGTCCATGTGTGTCTATGCAAACTCCTGTCTATGCAAACTTTCATTTCAAAAAAAATCTGCCAAAGAAATACACACCATGGAAGAGAAAAGGGGTTTTTGAAAGCTATTATGAAAAAAAAATGGCATTTATAGTTAAGATTATTTTTTGTTTCAAGCTTCACATTCAGGATTTAAATTCAGAAGGGCCAAGTTTACTCAGTACTCGTGGCTCTCCTCTATTATCAGATAAGACATTTATTGGGATTCGGACAGTTCTGCTTTCTGAATAGGAAAAGCTGAAGGAAGACATAGGTAAGGAGGAGTAGATAATAGAAAGTTGTGATATCTTGGCCAGGAGAGAAGAAGCCCTGGGTCTCCACTCATAATTTAACCTTTTCTGCTGACAAGTGCAAAAGATATTCAACCTAAGTAGACCACATCAGCCTCAAAGTTTCTACTCAAAAGAAGATAAAGATAATGGACAAGAGTGAATAGGAGGCCTTATGTGAGTGCTAAAGACTGAATTGTGTCCCCCCAAAATTCATATGTTGAAGTCCTAACCCTCAATGTAACTATATTTAGAAATAGGGCCTTTGGAAGGTAATTAAGTTTAAATGAGGTCAATAAAGATGGCCCCTGATCCAATGGTATTAGCGTCTTTATAAGAGAGACACCAACAAAGGAATAAATAAACAGACTCAAATAGAGAGAAAAAACTGTTTACCAGGGGAAAGGTGGGTAGAAGAATGGGTAAATATATTTTAAAAGAGGAAAAAGATACACCAAGGAGCTCGCTCTTGCTCCCTCGCTGTCATGTGAAGACACAGCCAGAAAGTTGCCATCTGCAAGCCGGGAAGAGCTCTCACAAGAAACCAATGCTGCCAGACTTTCGTCTTGGGTTCTGGCCTCCAGAACCATGAGCCACCAGTCTGGAATATTTTCTTATGCCTGCCCTCTCTGACTAATGCAGTGAGGAAAGCATTTGACTTAATCTTCATCCCAAAAGTTCACTGAGAGCAATTTGAGGAAAATATATATATATATGAGAGTTAAAATAAATAATAAAATAATTTATCCTAATAAAATAAGGAATTCAATGGAGGCTCCTAGGTGGCTCAGTAGGTTAAGTGTCAGACTCTCGATTTCAGCTCAGGTCATGATCTCATGGTAGGTGAGTTCAAGCCCCATGTCTGGCTCCATTCTGACAGTGTAGCCTACATTGGAATTCTCTCCTTCCCCTCTCTCTGCCCCTCCCCCACCTACACTTTCTGTTTCTCTCTCTCTCAAATAAATAAAAATAAAACTTTAAAAAAAAAAAAGAATTCAATGAACGCACAGCACAGAACTCACCAAAGGCCTAACCACTGCACTAGTTGCTACGGAATATTTCAACCACTCTATATCTTGGTTTGGGGACATGTGCTCTTGTTTTGGCTAGATGTAAGATGGCGAAAGTAAATTCCTCCTTGTCTAATTAAAGGTACAGTTAATTTATTCCCCTTTTGCAACACAAATGACAAAGTTCTGATTAATCAGCTCTCAAACAAAAGCAAACCCTCTTCTACACTTAATTAAAATTCAAATTTCTCTGGAGGGTTGATGACAGTGGGGAGTTGGCATATGCCACTGCTAAATACGTGTTGCTTGCAGGACAATGTTAGAGACAGACCTTGGGGACTTGTGCATCCATATAAACAAGAATATGCTCAAACATTCAATTAGGTGCCTCCACATTTTTGTTCTCAGCAGGGAATGGGTATAGAGAGAGAGGCCAAGAATTTTTAAATTATTGCATCCTAAGGTTCCAATCATAGTCATTATCCAGAGAATAGTTATTCAGGTAATCCCCAGTAAAAGAAAAACCAGGTGAGTTAATGTATACATAAAGATAGCATGGCTACCACCCAAAGTCCAATGTAAATGGTAGGGACAGGTAGCATCCTGATTTCATAAAAGTATAAGAGGCAAAACACCGCAAAATTACCTTGACATGCCTTCGTCTAACTGAATTGAGCTATTCCATCAGGAGCAGCACTTCATTCTCTAGTCCTAGGTGCACGTATGAGCCTTTCGCTTTCCATTTCTGAAGAGGAAAGATAATCTCAGGTAAGGGACCACTGAAGATTTAATCTCTAAGGCAGTGATCAAAAGCTCTAACTGATACAGGAACCAGGCAGGTAACATAAAGGGGAAAACAAGCTTGGTGCAAAAAAATTGGGAAAAATGGAGACTGTGATACACTGGAGAGCATCGATCCTCTGGTTGGTAATGGGTTGGGGTGTTGAAAACTCTCCAGTGTCAAGCTATAGTCACCATGCAGGTGAGAATGAACACATGCCCAATGTATCCTGATTTTTAAAAGAAAATGGAAATCTATATTTTTAATAGAAAATATTCTGACTTTTACATGTTTACTGTAATGACTGTAAAACGATGTTTAGGTTTAAAAAAGCACTTCTACCAACATTATTCAGCCAGTGTGCCACCTCTCCTATGGCTAGATCAGGCAGCTTTTGCAAAGGAAGATTTAAAAAAATTAGGAGGTGAGGGAACCCCTAATCTGTGATCTCTGCTCAAAAGACTAAAATTCAACAATTTTTTAAAATCTTCCTTTGCAAAAGCTGCCTGATATAGTAGAAAGAATACTCAACTGAGATAGTGGCATTGCCCCTGGTTACCTGCTAGGTCCTAGATGTATGATCGTGAACTTTAGGGCCTCCATTTATACACTTGGTAGACTGAACAACTTGTGTCTAAGGTTCCTTTCAAGTTCAACATTTATAGCATGTCAGCAAGATGAGGAAGAGAAGTTAAAGGTCACATCATCTAGCTCTGCATCCAATGATTGAAGTATGTTTACAGGGCAGGCTTTATGGTCACATATTTGAAATTTGAAGGAATGTTAATCCTAGTTGCTACATTTGTCAACATGGTGTAATATATCTGAATTTATGACAATATTAAGGAATAAGATATCTAATAATTTGAGCTAAGGAGTTTACTTGCCTATATCTACTTAAACTAAATACAATAAAGAGTTAACTTCATAAAATATGCAGACTGTTGGAACCACAATTTGTCACTTTCTTAGAATTCGTTTTTGTCCTGGGAAATTATTTAAAAATCATGTATTACTTCAATAAATACTGCTGAGTTCCAAGCATTAATATATAAAGTTTCTCGTCTCTCAGACTCACTAGAATGCACTAAAACAGCAATAATCTGAATTCTCATTTATAGGAAATTCCCTTTTTAATATTTTTGTGATGATAGCTTGCTTCCTATGAGTTAGAGCAATTACCAAGGTCATTGGATATCTCAGTGAAGCCAACTCCTACAGACGTAGTGATACAAGGATTTATTTTTATAGTCAAAGGCATAATGATCTTTCCACTAAACAACAACAATTCTTTATACTTACAAAGCATTTTTTTTGGTTTGCAAAGTGCTTTCATGCATTAAGCTGAACCCCCACTACTGTGTCTGGGGATATTTATGGCAATAATTATTATGTTCATAAGGCAGATAAAGAAATTTAGGTTCAGAGAGCCCTTGGTCATCTAGATAGTGCTTGCTAACACTATCTAAAGAAACTTTGTGCAATAATTGAAATGTTTTATGATCTGAACTCTCCAGTATGGTAGCCACTAAGAATATGTGGGTGTTGGGCACTTGAAATCTGGCTAGTGAGAATGAAGGACTAATTTTTAATTTGATTTGATTTTAATTAATTTATATTTAAGTTGTCATATGTAGCTAATGGCCACTCTATTGACAGTGAAGATCTATATATTACATATTCATTTTTAATTAATCTATCTTTTTTCTTTTCACTTTGCAGTAAGTCTTCTAATTTGATCCACACTCGTCTTGAAATACCAGGGGCGCCTGGGTGGCGCAGTCGGTTAAGCATCCGACTTCAGCCAGGTCACGATCTCACGATCCGTGAGTTCGAGCCCCGCTTCAGGCTCTGGGCTGATGGCTCGGAGCCTGGAGCCTGTTTCCGATGCTGCGTCTCCCTCTCTCTCTGCCCCTCCTCCGTTCATGCTCTGTCTCTCTCTGTCCCAAAAATAAATAAAAACGTTGAAAAAAAATTAAAAAAAAAAGAAATACCTTTCATATAGGTCTTTTACTTACCATTCTAATTTCTAATAAGCAATTCAGATCACTGAACACATGAACACTGCAACAGCCTGCAAGGTAATCTCCATTACTCATGTCTGTTCCCAACTCACTGTAAACATCTTCAAGAAAGAAACCATACTCAGAAGACATGAAGAGATATTTCTCCAATGAAGACATAGAGATGGCCAACAGACACGTGAAAAGATGCTCAATATCTCAAATCATCAGGGAAATGCAAATAAAAACCACAATGAGATATCAACTCACACCTGTCGGAATAGCTAGAATCAAAAAGGCAAGAAACAACAAGTGTTGGCAAGGATGTGGAGAAAAAGGGACTCTCATGCACTGTTGGTGGGAATGCAAACTGGTGCAGCCACTGTGGAAAATAGTATGGCGATTCCTGAAAAAATTAAAGATAGAATTACCGTATGATCAAGTAATTCAGCTACTAAGTATTTACTCAAACAATACAAAAACACTAATTAATCTATAATTATATATTATTTATAATTATAATTATATATAAAATTATATATTATATATTAAATATATCTTTTATAATCATAAATTTCTATAAAAATTAATATATATGTGTATATATAGAATGGAATATTATTCAGCTACAAAAAAGAATGAAATCTTTCCATTTGCAATCTAGAGGGTATTATGCTAAGTGAAACAAGTTAATCAGAAAAAGACAAATACCATATTATTTCACTCATATGTGGGATATAAGAAACAAAACAAATGAACAAAGAAAAAAAGATACAAAAAAAAAAAACCCAGACTCAAATATAGGGGAAAAACTGGTTACCAGAGGGATGATGGGTGGAGGAAAGGATGAAGTAGGTAAACAGAATTAAGAGTACACTCACCATGATGAGCACTGAGCAATGTATAGAATTATTGGGTCACTATATTATATGAAACTAATACAACACTGATGTTACTTATACTGGAATTAAACATTAAAAAAAAAAAGAAGGCATACCTCTTTTTTTTAAATTTTTTTAAACGTTTATTTATTGTTGAGAAACAGAAAGAGACACAGTGTGAGTGGGGGAGGGGCAGAGAGCAAGGGAGACACAGAATCTGAAACAGGCTCCAGGCCCTGAGCTGTCAGCACAGAGCCCGATGGTCGGCTGGAACTCACAAACCTCGAGATCATGACCTGAGCTGAAGTTGGATGTTTAACCTACTGAGCCACCCAGGTGCCCCAAGAAGCCATACTTCTCACAGCTATCTTTGCCCACAACAATTCTGCATAACAAATAATATATAAGCAAATTTAAAATGTAAGCATTTCTTTAGCTCACAAGTATGCAGACCAACTGAAGATTTGGCTGGCCTAAACTGGATTGAGATGGGTGGTTTTACTGGTCTCAGATGGGCTCATTCATGGGCTTACAGCCAGCTAGGAGATGCTGATCTTGGCTTGGCTCAGCTGGTGATGGCTCGGTTCCACTTGGATTTCATCTCCATTTTAGAACCAGTGAGTTTGCAATAGCATGTTGTTCCAGTGGGGATAGCAAGGGTGCAATAGAGCAAGTAGAAGCACAAAAGATCCCCTGATGCCTAGGCTTAGAACTGGCACACGATCACTTCCACCTTATTCTATTGGCCTAAAGAAATCATGTACTGGGGCACCTGGGTGGCTCAGTTGGTTAAGCATTCGACTTCAGCTCGAGTCATGATCTCACAGGTCATGGGTTCGAGCCTGGTGACGGACTCTGTGCTGACAGCTCAGAGCCTGGAGCCTGCTTCAGATTCTGTGTCTCCCTCTCTCTGCTCCTCCCCGAGTCACTCTCTGTCTCTGTCTCTCCCAAAAATAAGTAAAACATTAAAAAAAAAAGGAAAAAAAAGAAATCATATACCCAAACACACAATCAGGAAGCAGAGAAATAAACACTGCCCACAGTGTGAAGGCAATGCGATAGTCCTGAATAAAGGGGATATATTCAAAGAGGGGTGAAAATGTCATTGCCACAATACTTGTTTGTGTGTATATATTCCTTGCACTCCCTATTCCTCATTGCAGAAAAACAGTATCAGAATAAAAACATTTCAAAATGAAAAGAGCATCACCTGAAGATACCAAGTCAGTGTTCCCAAAGTCATAGTGGTATCATGGATGCTCATTTGTTTCATGGTTATAGTATAGTAAGGGCTTATGGAACAGACACGAAGAGTTCAGAATTCCTTAAGCCATCCTTGCACACTACAGTAACATCTTTGTCATGCTGCCACCTGAAAAATTGGTCTCTTTTATAAAGCTAGTTCCAAGTCAAAATAAATTTATTTCTTAGGAACTTGAAATAACCTATTCTTTGAATGTAAAGAGTGCTCAAATTAATCTCATTCCCTTAGTGATAATGTTTTCCTCTTTCTCAAAAATATTATTAAACAGCAATATCATATATCATTTAGAGATCAGTTTCTTTGGGAAGCTTTTTAAACTCTTAAAAACTTAAATTAGAATCATAAAATATATGAACAGGTCTATATTTACCCTAATAACAAAGTTAAAATCTTTTTCTGTTCCTTTTTCTCTTGGGGTTCTGCATCTTTCAAGCTAGAATTTTCAAGCTCAAATTCTTCCTTGAATATTTTTCTCTTTTAATTAGTGTTCTTAGGAGTCTTACTGAACCATTTGCTTATATATTTTCCATCACATTTTGTCACATCTACTTGAGTGTGAAGGCAAACTTTATGACAGATCTATCAACAAGCAACTTTTAGCATAAATCTGAGGCATATTTTAAAATTAGTTGCTTACTTAACCAGAAATGAAACATGTTTGTATATGTTAAAAATAATTAACATCCTTAAAAAGAATCTTAAGTTGTGTCTTTATGAAAGTTAGTGAAAATTTAGAGGGTTTATTTTTGTCACTACACAGAAATAAGAAAAAAGGATAGGTGAGAAAATTCTAGCACAGAGTTATCCAATAAAAGGCATTGAAAATGGGGTGTCCTATGAAGACTATTTTTTCATTAATTGTGTTTCGTAGAAAACTTGTTTGATTCATGTTGAAAATGTTGGAAGATTGTATTTTCCTGAGTTCTATACAATAAGTGTAAAATAGTTATTCTTTGGTTTATTAAGTAGGGTCCCCCTTTGTACATTCATTATTGTTGTAGAATAGAACAAAATGATAAATAAAATTATCCTGAAGGAATATGGATAAAAGGACATCTTTGGAAATGCTTACTTTTAAAATAAATTATTTAAAAAGATTATTTTTGTCTCCATCATTCTCTCAAAAGTAAAGCAAAAATAATTGAATTTATTAACAATCTGGGTTCTTTCCACTGAAACTTTGCCTCAGCACAGTTGAATAGACAGCAGTTATTTTAACCTGAATGAACTAAAATGAATGACAATAATCATTTCTTTTATAACTTATTTCAGAAGAGTCCCATAGAACATAATTGGCTTAGGGTTTAAAAGACATATGAAGTATATCAGGGTTTCAGACCTGAGAGTTTTCACTGCGTTCCACACGTGATTCAGACAGAATTGGGCATGTCTGGAAAAAGTATGAGCAGGGTCTATCACAGTTCCATTTGATGAGTCTTTGGGGGGAAAATAATTAGGACTGGATGAAGTGGGAGTACCTGAATGGATTGAATCATGGATTAGAGTTGAACTCCCATGGGGAAAGTGTGTATATATATATATATATATATATATATGTGTGTGTGTGTGTGTGTGTGTGTGTGCACATACATACATGTATATCACAGCTTAAGGTAGTACTTGGTGCCCATTTGACTTAAAAATAGTTGTTTTTTTTTTTAATCTTCTCTGTTTGGTTTTATAAATAACATTTCTTTTCATTTGTATGATTTATTTAATGTGGAAAGCACTGAGATGTGATAGAAATTAAAAGGCATTAATTCTTACTGAGTTGTACTGGCCCCATCACCAATTGTTCTTTAACCTCCTTGAAGCTCTGTCTCCTTATCCATGATCTGCTTTTGAGAGGAATGCATGTAACATATATTAATTACCTCAGACAATTGCTAAATAAATATTGATTTTTTGCCATCTTTTCCAAGAGATGTTTATTCTGCATTATTGTTTTTTTTTATTTTTTTAATGTTTATTTATTTTTGAGAGAACGAGAAACAGAGTGTGAGCTGGGGTGGGGCAGAGAGACAGGGAGACACAGAATCCGAAGCAGGCTCTGTCCAGGCTCTGAGTTGTCAGCACAGAGCCCGACATGGGGCTAGAACTCACAAACCATGAGATCATGACCTGAGCCAAAGTTGGATGCTCAACTGACTGAGCCACCCAGGCACCCCTGCATTATTGTTTTTTATATAAGAAATTATTCAAATCCTGGCCTCGGAAATAAGATATGGAATTGGATTTTCTAAACATTCAGCCATTGATATCAATGTATTTTATGGAATCAATGCATTTTATGGAAGAGTTGGTGAAATAGGAAGTGATTCATGATAAAATTGAGCACAACAGTATTGTAAGAGCTTACATAGTGAGAAGTTGAGAGTATCAATAGTATGAAATCATTTAAAGTTAGACTAGACAAAACACTAGAAATACTTCTGCTGTGTCATATAAGGAAGATATAGGCTTTTGGAAAATGATATCCCCTGCATAAAGCCAATGTGTTTCTTATAAATGATAGTGTGAAATTGACTTTGATGAGGTGACTCCTTTGAGAATCCCTAAATTAGCTTGTTCAAAACCATCACAACAATTAATTCTGTTTAAGACTTGCATTCAACATAGGAAGCAGAGCAAATATATCACATATGATATTTTTAATTAAATTTTTTCCAAGTTAAAAGCAAATATGTTCTAATTATAGAAAATACAAAAAAGAACTAAAAATTTTAAGAAGAAAAAAAATATGTTCCAACAGGCAAACACAACCACTGTTAAGACAGTAGCTTTTATAAATTTGGTAGATTTTTCTAACCAATATTTTATTATATATGTACTAAAATAAATTAAAATATAGTTGATCTCTATGCACATATTTCCCTTCTTTTCCTTCCTTTGTTCTTTCTTTTTCGCCTTCCTTTCTTTTCTCTTCTTTTCCTCCACTTCTTTTTCCTTCTTTTCCAATTTCCAATTTCTTTTTCTTTCACTGATTGGCAATTGAGAATTTTAACAATTAAAAATATTGTTGTGTACCTTAAAATCAGATAACATACCTATCTCAGATCTACATGAAATCACACTTAATAGCCAATTCCAGGGGCGCCTGGGTGGCTCAATCGGTTGATCGTCCGACTTTGGCTCAGGTCATGATCTTGCTGTCTGTGAGTTCAAGCCCCACATCGGGCTCTGTGCTGACAGCTCAGAGCCTGGAGTCTATTTCAGATTCTGTGTCTCCCTCTCTTTCTGCCCCTCCCCCACTCATGCTCTGTCTCTCTCTCTCTCTCTCTGTCAAAAATAAATAAACATTAATTTTTTTTTTAAATAGCCAATTCCAGGTACCAAATTGTAATTAGAAAGAAAGTCTAACCTTTCTTTCAATAGCATTAAAAACAATAAAATACTTAAGAACAAATTTAACAAAAGAAATGAAAGATTTGTACAATAACAACTATAAGACTTTGATGAAAATATGGAATACTTTTACTGTATTAAGGGTAATATACAAGAGTACTGTTTAATATCTTCTAACAATCCATGGCCACCATCTAATACCACCTGTGGTAAAGGGAAACTTTAAAAAAGAAAAAGAAAATCAGAATTTGTGGTATGCTTATCATGCGACAAAATTTCAGGATCACTATGGAGCTACTTAAAATCTTCACTGGCCTATACATATTTTGACATATATTTTACTAGAGAGATAATAAAGGTAACCTTTATTAAGCACTCCTGTGTCAGGACCAGGACTCTCTCTCTCTCTATACACACACACACACATACACACACATATATATATACCCACATAAATATATGCTAATTTATTCTTGACATAAACCCATTCATGTACTCATATTACAGATGAGAAAACTGAGGCAGAGGGGATTTATTTACTGGCTGGGATCAAGAAACTAGCAAGGGAAAGAGCGTAGTTTGAACTGAGGTTACTGAACTCTTTTACCGTACCACCTCCAAAATAACATTCTATGAGAACATTTCCAATCACACTTTTTCTTTACTTGTCTTTGCTTTTACTTTAAAATCTGGAATATTGAAAAGCAGAAAATTAAGAAATATCTTACCTGGCTCATGTTGGACATCACTTATTGCTATTTGTACAGGTTTTTCTTTAAGACTCAAGTATCTTACTTAGAATCTGTCTCCCTGTGGGTGGCGTCCTATCTCTCTTCTGTTATTCCATACTGAATTTTCCATGATTGGACTGTTTTCTGTTTCTACATCTTTTTTGAGGTTGCTCTCATCATGGGCATGATTTTCTATAAACCCTTTTATACTTTTTAGTTCTCATTATAGCTGAATATTTTATGGCATTTTTATAATTCTTACTCCTTAAAAAAAACAAAAACAAAAACAAAAAACAGGCGTGCCTGGGTGGCTCTTTCGGTTAAGTGTCCGACTTCATCTCAGGTCATGATCTCACAGTTCATGGGTTCAAGGCCCACGTCGGGCTCTGTGCTGACCACTCAGGGCCTGGAGCCTGCTTCGGATTCTGTGTCTCCCTCTCTCTCTCTGCCCCTCCCCCCTCACACTTTCTCTCTCGCAAAAATAAATAAACATTAAAAAAAAAAAAACACGGGCATCTGGGTGGCTTAGTCAGCTAAACATCTGACTCTGGATTTTGGCTCCAGTGATGATCTCACAGTTAATGGATTTGAGCCTTAAGTCTGGCTCTGCACTGACAGTGCAGAGCCTGCTTGGGATTCTCTCTCTCCCTCTTCTCTCTGCCCCTTCCTCACTCTTTCTCTCTTTATCTCAAAATAAAAAAAATAAAAATAAAACTTTATAAAAAAAAACACTGCCTTTCTTTTCATGATGTTCTTCTTGGTTTTCATTCCTACCTTCTGATTCTTCTTCTTTAATTTCCTTGATTATGTGCTCTTTATCTGCCCACTCCTTCAGTGTGAGAGTTTGCAACAATTGTACTCTTCTTCACATTCCAAATATTATCTCCAAATTAACTTGCCCTGACTAAAGGTTGTAGCAATAATCTGTATGCTAATGTCTGCAAAATATGTATAGAAAGCTCTACCTTTACCCTGAGTTCATTAAGTAAACTACTTACTACCTCTTGGAACATCCCGAAGGAATTTTATACTCAATTGTGTCTAAAATAACTCCTTATTGGATCTCAAGAAAACTTCCCATATTCTTTATCCCGGAGTCTAACATGACCATCTACTCAATGACTCAAGTTGGAATGTGGTTGTTATTCGCAAGATTTCCTTTGTTCTCATGTCCACAGCCAACGAACCAAAACAGTCTACACGGTAGAATGTTACTATTACTTTCTAACTGGTCTCATGGAATATCTGTCACAATTAAAATCCATTCTCTAAACTGCCTTCAAAGCAAATCTTTCTGAAACAAAAATAGTCAAACTATTCCTCTGTTGAAAACAGTCATTGACTTCCTGTTACCTGTAAGATTTAGAACAAATTTTAGAACTTTTACGAGCCAGTGTTTGACTACCTCTCTAGTCTCATGACCTCCAAATTAATGCCCAAGACACCAATTTTCTTGCGATTACACTTACTTGCTTTTACATAGTCTGCCCATTCTGCTCAGGATATATCTATATGTGAAATACTTACTAATACAAAAGTAGATATTACCCTTTTTCCTGAGAGTTTTCCATTTAGCTTTAGTACATTTATGTTTGATGTTATGATGTTAACACACTATCTGGACCAGTGATTGTGGTTATTAGTTCATGTTTTGTTCCTCTCACTTCATAAAGCAGCAGTACACAGCACAAAGTACACCACATAGTGATGCTCGACAAATATTTTTTTAAACCCCACTGAAATTTCATCAATTTCTGCAAATAGGAAGTAGAAGATATTTCTTTTTTTTTTAATTTTTTTAATGTTTATTCATTCTTGACAGAGAGACAGACATGAGGGGCAGAGAGAGAGAGGAGACACAGAATCCAAAGTAGGCTCCAGGCTCTGAGCTGTCAGCACAGAGCCCAACGCGGGGTTCGAACCACGAACTATGAGATCACGACCTGAGCTGAAGTCGGATGCTTAACCAACTGAGCCACCCAGGCGCCCTGAAGATGTTTCTTTACGGCGCTATACTATCCACTTATTAGTCAAATCAATGAAAGTTATAATTCAAGCTAATTAAAGGCCAAGATGAATCGAAGCAATCAGTTCTTACCAAGTATGTTTAACTATTCAGTTGGTTTGTCATGGTAAAAATATAACTTCATTTTAGTTGGGAAAAAAAAAATCCGTGATTTCAGAGGACAAAACTCATATCATCTTGATTGCTTGACATTTTCTGGTTACTCTGCTGCAGTTTAAATAGACCTTGAATGGCATGGTTTATTCACTGTCCTTTTTTTGCAGCAAAGAAACATGGAACAACTGGAATACCTTATCATCTAATGTTTCAAGGCAATTATTTAAGACCTGTAGCTGTCATTGTAATACTGAACTTTTTCTGTTTACCTGGAAGAAGCACGCTGACATTCATCACCATGCTGCAAGGTAATGTTAGCTTACAAGTGTCATGTTTAAACTTTTAAATGTGTAATGTTTAATTTACCTTAGTTTGCTTTAGAAATATTTTATATTTAATCCCTTATCTTCAACTTAGACAGCTAATTGCTTTTGAAAAATTACACTAGTCAATTTCATATTTCACTATATGGTAAATGCTGATAAGTAACTCTCATTTATCAATGATACTCAGCTCTACATTAATAATTTTCAAGACATAATACTTAGGTAACAGTTGTCTTTGGTGGTGCTCAGTTTAGGTACAGAAGGTAAGCTCTACAATGAACTAAATGAAAAGTTCAAAAATGGACAATTCTATTAGGATTAAAATAAAAAAATAATATATCTAAGTATATCACATAAAAATCACCATTACTCTCAAGGGCACCTGGGTGGCTCAGTCAGTTAAGCTTCTGACAGCGGCTCAGGTTGTAATGCCCCCGATTTCCAATCCGAGAGACCACCAAGGAGCCGATACCGATGCAAACGCACAAGGGTTTATTTGCAAGCTCGAGCTTGGGCCCAAGTACACCTGACACAGCGGAGCAAGGACTTGGCCCCTAGGTTAAGAGGCATAGCAGTTTTATAGGGGCCAGTGGCCAATGAGATTGTAACACACACAGAAAGTTGCATAGTCATGTCAGTCCACACGCAGGTGGCCAACTGAATTACAATTTACCCGATAGTAACTGTTTGAACTAGCCTATCGCTCTGGTCAGAATTGGCGCGCAAGTTTGGCGGGCAAAAGGCGGGGTTTACATTCTTTGGCAGTTAGGGGTTCCGCATTCCTAAATTCCGGTTTCCAGTAAAGGTGTGCTCAGCGGCTTGACTAGGGTGGGGGAGTGTCTTAAGCAATAAGTAGGTCATGTGGGGGTTATACATGAGATGGTGGGTATAGCACAAAGTGGAGTTAGTCTTGCTCTGCTTGTCCAGGGGTAGGGGATTTTTGTTAAATTCCTTGGGTCCCACAAGGTCATGATCTTGTGGTTCGTAGTTGTGCCTACAGCTCAGATCCTAGAGCCTGCTTCGGATTCTGTGTTTTCTTCTCTGTCTGCCCCTCCTCTGCTCACTCTCTCTCTCTCTTTCTCTCTCAAAAATAAATAAACATTAAAAATTTTTAAAACAAATACATAAATAAAAATAAAAATTGCCATTAGTCTTTACATGGAATAAATATTTCACATGTAAATAAAATGATGGTTACCGTGCAGTGCCTGGTTGGCTCAGTTGGTAAGGCATGCGACTCTTGATCCCAGGGTCATGAGTTCAAGCCCATAAGGGGTGTGGAGTCAACTGTTTAAAAAAAAAAAATGATGGTTACCTTTACTTAAATGACCAAATTGAACCACTCTTGTTTTTTAATAGTTACTTATTGATTATATTGTTATTCTTTGTGAACTAATACTGTAATTTCAACAGTTATTTTTTTAAATGCAGTTATAATTCTCTGCACAGATTTTCAACCAGTGTAAAAAAATGAAACATAAGTGAGGTTGAAGAATCAGACTTATAAATAGAGAGAACAAAATGGTGGTTACCAGAGGGAAGAGAGGTGGGGAGATAGGCAAAATGAGTGAATGGGATTGGGAGATACAGGCTTCCAGTTATGGAATGAATAAGTCATAAGAATGAAAGATGCAGCATGGAGAATATAGTCAATGCTATTATAATAGTGTTGTATGGTGATAGATGGTAGCTACATTGTGGTAGGCAGAGCATAATGTATAGAGATGTTCAATCACTATGTTACATATCCTGAAACCAATGCAACACTGTGTGTCAACTATCCTCAAATTTAAACATTTTTTTAAATAAAAGAAATGCGGCTGATCCCAAAGAAAACAATATGCGAAGAGATTATTTAGAAGCCTTGTCTAATAGTGTGTTAAATGCAATTTTAAACTACCTACAGTCAGTCCACTTTGTTCTTGTTAAGACTTCACTCATCTCACCCATGAGCATTATAGTAGTCTTCTCTAATTTCCTAGTACTAGACAACCAAAGCCAGCTCAGAATTCGATATTACTGTAGTAGAGATCTAATAAGCAAATCTTAGCACATCTTTCATTTTTAAAAATCTTTCATGGCTTTCTATTGCATAAAGAACAAAACTAAAATCCATTATCCTGAACATAAAGACCTTCAAATACAACTACAGTTTACCTTTCAAAACTAATCCCTGTCCCCTGTCTCTCCCTAATAGAAATGCTTAGTCTCCCAAATATTGAATTGTGTTGGTTGTTTTCAACAATATATGTATATATATGTATACATATATATGTATTGTTTTCAACAATATATGTATATATATGTATACATATATATGTATTGTTTTCAACAATATATGTATCTATAGATTGTTTTCAACAATATATGTATATATATATATATATATATATATATATATACATACATATAACACATATATAACATTATATGTTATACATAATATCACAATGATAAATAACCCAGTAAATGCTATCCTTACTCTCTGCCCAGGTTCTGAATAAACTGGTAATAAGACTTATATTTTAGTAAGAAAATTAGGAAATCAAACTACCATTTTTCTTGCTAGAAGAGGCCAGGTTGAGAAATATGATTTTAAATCCATTTCCCAAATGGGTTTGCCAATACTGAGTCTTAAATCTGAAAGACTTACTCATTAAAAAAAAATTTCTTTTTTAATGTTTATCTTTATTTTTGAGACAGAGAGAGACAGAGCATGAGTGTGGGAGAGGCAGAGAGAGAGGGAGACACAGAATCTGAAGCAGGGTCCAGGCTCTCAGCCGTCAGCCCAGAGCCCAACACGGGGCTCAAACTCATCAACCGCGAGATCATGACCTGAGCCGAAGTTGGACGTTCAACCCACTGAGCCACTCAGGTGCCCCAAGACTTATTTATTCATGATGATCTAAACTGGGACAGTCCTATATGGTACACATGTGGTATTCCATACTCTTTTTAGGCAAATTTGCTCCAAGAGAAAGAATGATAGCATTGAGCAAGAATATCTAGTTATTCTTCTCAAATTTAGAAATCAGATATAATAAATGCTGAGATGCGTACCGTAGAGTTATGCAGATTCGTGTATAACACGTATCATGATTGGCTATTCTCCTGATTCCAGACTCCCAACCATCAAGTGAGAATAGAAAAAACTCCTGAACTTCCAAAGAGGAAAGGAAGTAGAAGAAAAGATGAGGCATGGCAGTAAAATGATAGCCAATCCCATCTCAGGAAGCTTGGGAGGGGGAAAGTTCATCTTCTGTCATTGGCATTCATTTTCCTGATCAAATCTGCTCCTCTCAAATTGCTGAAATTGGCACCAACAAACCAGAAGATTTTTGGAATTGCTGCCTCTATTCTAGAAGTTTCTGCCAACCTTAGGATCCAGAATGATCCTCGCTGACATTTAACTTCTAGGTTCATATAGGGAAAATGTGGGACAAAGGCTGGTGGGTATGTGTAGCTGGGAAATAAAGGTCAGGTGAATTGTTGCCTTGGGGTCAATTACATGGGTTCTTGCTGGCTCAGGGAATTCCCTATTGCTTGAGTGGGTAGTTTTGGTTCCCATCATGGGATGCTTTCCCACAGGGTCTTTTGCCTGAGTTGAAAGATAAGCTAAAAAGAAGAACTTAATCAATTTGAAAGAACAGATTAAGATCAAAATAGGGATAGTTGAAGTCCTCCTTCAAAGCCAGATCTTCAGAACTCCAGCCCACACTGGCCATTCATTAACCTGTCAACAAAGTAACTTACATTTAACATGATTGAGAAATTTTATAGCCTACATAGGAGATGTAGTAAAAGGAGGAGAGGCACATAGAGAAAATCCCTCCTCATTGAATCAAGAGCAGAAAAAAACATATATTGCCTTTGAATTATATACTTACCTAGATAATAATAGAGTAATAATAGAGTAATAGAGTAATAATAGAGTAATAGAATTAGATTAGATTAGATTAAATACTTAGGACATACTCTAATTTGTAAACACTGAATAGTTGTAATGCTAACAATATATATTAAAATTAATATTTGCTTGTATTTTTTATTCAATATGTATCAAAAATGTATTATGTGTATATTTTGGTCCCTAGGCCCAATTCCAATGTATGCAGGAGGAATTTTCCCTCCACACTGCCAACCAAGCAATGTTCCAGATACCAGCAAGGTGTCCTACAATCCAACTCAGTTCTGACACTATCTACCTGGAGATTCCAGTCACCCTATAAGATTCTTTCCCTCTCCCATTGCAGATGCCAGTGGCAAGCCCAAGTTATCACCTGTGCTTCTGATTGATGGTCTATAGATTGGAGTTTCCAGTGACCCCACCTTGGGTTCAATTACTTTGCTGAAGTGCCTCATAGAACTCAGAGAAATGTTTTACTTACTGGATTAACAGTGTTATAAAAAGATATGCTAAAAAATATGGATGAACATCCAGATGAAAGAGATGCATAGGACAAGGTATGTGGGAAGGAGGTTCACAGCTTCCTTGTCCTCTCTGAGCTTGCCACTCTTCCCAAATCTCCACATATTATCAATACAGAGCTCTCTGAACTCGCTTCTTTGGGTTTTTATGGAAGCTTCCTTATATAGGCATGATTGATTAAATCATTGGCCATGGGTAATTGAGTCAACCTGGAGGTTGGGGGATCAGGCTGAAAGTTCCAACCCTCTATTCAAGGTTGGTTCCTCTGGTGACCAGCCCCCATCCTTAGCTTTTTTTCCAAAAATCACCTCATTAACATAAATCCTATTATGATGGGGAAAGGCTTGTTATAACAAGACACCCATTTCACTTTTATGATCCTGAATTTCCCCTCCCTCCCAGACTGAAGGCAAGAGGCTAAATATTGTAACAAAAGATGTTTCCGTTGCTGTTATTGATCAGGAAATTCTAAGATTTGGGGAGCTATGAGCCAGAAACTATGGATAAAGAGCAAACACATATTTCTTGAAAGTGTTATCAGCAAAGCTAGCATTATGGCAACATGCCTGGGGGCTATAAATCACAGTAACAGTGTGTAAGTTTATATTTTAAGAAAATTTCACTTTTTTTTTTTTTTTTTTTTTTTAGACAGAGAATGCACAATAAGCAGGGGACAGTGAGAGAGAGAATCCCAACCAGGCTCCATGCTGTCAGCACAGAGCCTGAAGTGAGGCAGAGTCCAACATGGGGCTTGATCTCACAAACTATAAGATCATGACCTGAGTCGAAACCAAGTCTGATGATTAACCAACTAGCTACATAGATGCCCCAAAATCCCACTATCCTAATTGTAATCGCACCTCAGAAGGAGATTATGATTTATCCGTTATATTGTCAGACTTTATAGGATATGCAAAACATTAGTAAAATTTGATATAATTTCAAAAATAGGTGTAGTTGCCTGGGAATGAAATTTAAAGACTATGAGTTGTTCACTTCATCCTCAGATTTTTTTTTTTTGGAAAAAAACATCATTTGATTGGTCATTTCAATTAAACACTCGTCAAAGGCTCTTTTCATAAACGAAAATACTTGAGACAATTTCATTCTAACATTGTGTAGTGCTTTGTCATTGGTAGCCAGATCTGATTATCTGTTGATCATTTCCCTTATGTAATACATGCTTCTTTATTGCATATGGTTTGAATTCTCCATGCCTGTCTTTAGTGCATGTCCTTGCAGAATTAGATAGAGTCTGTTTACAAAGAGTTGCTCATGGTAGATAGAGCATAGAGATGGGGAAAGCGCCATAGGGAAGTACAGATCTTTCCTTCACTTTGCACTGCAGGAGAGATTGTGTCAACCAAGGGGCCTAAACTTGGCATAGCATGACTTGATCTGACCTTCCCATGGCCCTCACATGCTGTACTGAGAGAGAATGCATAGCCCAGACTTCAAGAACTATCATATGTTTAATCTAAAGTTTATGAGAGTGCCAAAGAACTAAACCAGATATCAGCAGATTGACTAAGGTTTCCCCAGAAAAAGGAATATGCTGATAGTCTCTCATCATATCAACCTACAGTAACACACACTGTAAACTGTATGTCATTTCTATTACTCTGAATATTCAGTGAGGTCAAGTTGAAAGTTAGAGCTTGGACTCTGCGTTTACATGTAGAATTACAAATGCATCTTACCTAGGCTTCCAATTAGAAACGAAAAAGGAGAGCTGGATCCCTTTCTTAAGAGTAGAGTGGTAGCGACAAGCACAGTCATTGGCAAAGGACAGCTGTGCCTGGAGAGTGGAGATACCACCACAGCCATCATCAGCAAAGCCAGCATTGTGGCAGCATGTCTGGGGGCTGAGGCAGAATAATGTGGGAGACTTATTTCTGAGCACTCATGTGACAGCTATCTGTGGAGCTCTTAGAAATAGCTAGAGGACATGTTGAGAGATGCTAATTTCTGTCATTCAAGCACATAAGGATGATGCCTTAGAAATTTGGATATTTGGAATTATTTATTATGATGTGTGGTAGTCATAAGCTGGTCAGGCCAGAGAACATTTGGGTTACATAAACCTCATTTGTTATGCAACACAAGCTATATGAACTTCTTTTTCATTTTTATAACCCAACACAGAGAGATGAAAATTCTATTCTAGCTATTTTCTCCCTAAGGGGGTCTCTCTGTTTTGGAAGAGGTTTTTGAAACTGCTATTTAACAAGAATATCTCTTCTCTAAAAGAAGTTACTTTGTACCCTAAATAAATTAGTTTAATATGTGTATAGACAATTCTTGTTTTATGAATGGAATCTCGGCTGATGGGCGAGCCAGTCAATTCAATAAAACTAATCAATTCAAGGAACAAAATAAAAGAAGAAATTGTCAGTCAATTCCATCAGAAAACAAATTGATGTTTCTTCTTGAAAAGTCTGTGGAGAATAAGATAGCTGGATTTTAGCAACCCGGGTACTGCTGATTTTGCAAACAAAACGTAAGGTACCTTGGTTTCATGTTTTATTATTTCACTGGCTAGTGTAGTCACTCAAAGGTCACAAATTACAAAGATCACAAAGATCTTTGTGGGGTGGGGGTGGGGAGGTAAGGGGGAGTAATCAGAATGAAAATGTAATAAATCGATAATATATTGATTAGAAAATCTTTGTGGTGGAAGAGACGGTTATATGAAATGACGGTACATGCTGTAACTGAGATTCGGTTACCAAGATATCTTGGACATGATTGTCATGTATTCTTAGTATTCTTTCAGTTAAAGTGAGATTTTCTCCAACACACAAATAAAAAGGTAGCTGTGAGAGGTTGTCAGTCCAAACTCAAATATGTGCAATCTTTTTTTTTTTTCAATCTGCTCAGAGACGTGGCCTGAGTCAAGTTCATCATTAAAAAAGAATCAAAGTGACATAGGATTTGAAGCCATGTTTTCCTTTACCCTAGAGAAAATATGTTCAACATATTTTCAGTAGAAAACATATTATTCAACATATTGTTCAAACAGAGCAACAGAAGGAGGTTTTTAATGATGTCAAGCATCTCAAAAATGTTGATTAATATACTCAGTTGAAAAGAAATCAAGTAAATAAGTTATAATGGGGAGGGAGGGAGGGAAGGAAGGAAGGAAGGAAGGAAGGAAGGAAGGAAGGGAGGAAGAAACAGAGGGAGGGAGAGGGAAGAAGGAAAGAAAGAAAATAGTTTTCCTTTTTTCACTTCCTTACCTCCTCTCCCTCTCCCCCACCCCAAAATAGCTCTATTGTTCTTCCTTGTAGACTCCTAATTTTTGTTGAAAGCAACTTGTCTCCCAAATCTGAAACATAAGTCATTCCAAATTTCTTTGTCTTCTGGATCACACACACTCTGCATTGACCCCCCTTTCCCCACACCTAACTACTCACCACATGTAGTGAGTTCTACCTACTAAGCATCTGTGATCCACCTTCTCCTCTCCAACAGATCCAGTTCAAGTCCCTGTCACCTCATTCCTGAACTGCAGTGACAGCCTTTAATGAGCCTGTTAGTTTTCACCTTTCTAGTTCAGGCTTCACTACCAAAAAAAAAAAAAAAAAAAAAAAAAGTAAGATTTAGGCAAAGTACAGAGTATTTTTGTCACTATAGGAAATAAACCCTCTATCAGCCCAAATCAGTCTCCTTTCTGTAGTGTCTAATTTCCATATATTCATCCCTGTTAAGTCAAACAACAATAAAGGATAAAATCTGGGTTGGGCCTTTTTGTAATTATATGACCTTGGGTAAGTGACTTTGCATCTCTTTATCTCATTTTCTCCCCCTGCAAAATGGGGACAGTTGTTGTGAGGCTCAGAAGTTATGAATACCTGACAAAGAGTAAATGCTCAATAATCTTTAGTTATGATGTGCGTGTGCAGAATGATCTAGGTGTTATTAGGCAGTAAGTTATCATTTTTGTTGTACTAGTCTGTCTTCACTGCTAGGATAAGAGATCTTTGAAGAAAAAGACTTCACTCTATACTAAATCTCTGTGTCTCCAAAGCCTAATACTGTGCCTTCATTTAGTAGTTTTTCAATACCTATGTGTTGAATAAATGTATAAAATGATGAATATTCACTACTGTAATAGAGATATTAGTGTGTGGGAAATAAAAAGAACTCAGCTGCTCCCTCATGACAAGAAAATCCTTTATGAACGGCCTTTGGCTGATCTCCAGTTGCAATAACAGCACATTTGTAAGTCAATATTCTTGGATACCACAAAATAACTTTTGTGAAGGTCAGAGGGTTGGGATTAATGTAGACAGAATATTTATAAGTCTGTGATCAAATATACAAAGGTAAGGAAGTTTCCATTTTTGTACCGCCTGTATCTTCTCTCTTCGGATCACCCCTCCATATATGTATATCAGGATGTCTCCAAGACAAATTATACTATCATCCATTTCTAATGATAGTGATTATTAAAATAGACACATTAACCAGGACTTCTATCTTTCATGGTGATCTGGATACTATGGTCTTCTGGTTACTTGATTCTACTGCCAGTCTAGATGAGCTACTGCTGAATATATTCTAGTTTCAAGCTCTTACAGACTATTATTCTTGGTGGCTTTTTATACACGCTTGCATTAAAGAATTGCTTTTTAGATTACAGAGCTATTGGTTATTATATAAGGTGAACAAAAATAATAGGAACATTAATTGGGCACTGATTATGTGCCAGTCACTGTGCTAGGCAATGTACATATGCTGTCTTGTTTACTTTTTTACAACACAGATAATTATTTTATCCCCCATCTACATAAGAGGACACTGAGACCTATAAAGTAGCTTGTTATTATACAGAAGGTATAATTAGTAAGGTAAACTAATTAATTAATAAAGCTGATCATTTTGTCTCTTAAAATGAAGCCATTTTGCTTTTTTTAACCTTAAAAACTAACCACGTACCCAAGAAAATGTTAAGTAATTAAGCATAACTACAATATACGGCCTTTGGGTGAGAGTGGAGCCAGATAAGAAGCGAGGTGATTGGTGAAGGTAATCTAATCACTGAACACAGACAACAAAAATAGTTCCCTGTTTTAGTGAAGAGCCAAGTACAGAATCCAACAGAATTGTGTTGAGTGCTGTTACATTTTTTTTTCATGAAAAAAACTTGGAGAACACATGAAAATGAAAAAAAAAAGTATAATTTTATCAAAAGATATTTGTGTCCTGGGGTTTTGTTTGTTTGTTTGTCTTGTTAGTCTTGTTGTTTGCCAAAGCCTTCTCCTCTCCAGCCCCCCAATGGCCCCTGCTCCACCAGGCCACACTTAGGCAGTGAAGTGAGCACTAAAAGAACTGATTCATTCTATGCTAAATGTGAGGAAGAAATCTTGGCTTGTCAGCCCAATGACTGTCAACTTCAGAGTTGACTCCTTAGCAGAATAACTAGAGAGCCATGTTATTTTATATTGTCTAGATGCCTCTAAAATGGAATGGGGTAGAGCTAATTTAATAAGAGACTGAAAACAATACACATATTTTATGTGGAGTGACAACAGTTGATCAGAATATTATACTCCACAGTAATGACTAAAGATCCCTTTAGCTTTTGGATTATTACCTCGTATGTGAGACATGTATCAGACACTAAAGACTGACGATTAGACAGAAATGAAACTGGTCATTGAGCTGAGGATTATGAAAATTGTCTCTCATTTCTTACAGAGCATGCTGGGTAGAGTTTAGAATCTAACAACCTATGATCACTTACATATAATTGCATCTTTCATGTTTCTGGGGAAGAAGAATACAAATCTGGAGCTAATATCCTTTGTGGAAATATTTTGGGAACATTCTGCTTTTTTCCTCTAAGAAAAAAGTAGTATAAGTAAATCTTGCTATTCTAAGAGACAGAATACTTGATATGACTCCAGTGAAATTGCTAATGCAGGAATATGTTTCTCCACTCAACACCAGAAGCGCATCCATCATTGTATGGTCCTCAGAACTAAATTGATTTCCCAAGACCAAGTCAGGACCTAAATTTCTGTATGTGTTTAGTAATATTTGACCATTCCATCCCTATACATTAAATTTTGCAAACACCAAACAAGGTTTTCGTAGAATGCTACGATCTTTCTTAGGGTATGGACAGCCCATCCAAGAAGTGGAATTGGAGAACTGGAGTGGAGAGTACAGGAATCTCTTCTTCACTCCTCCCCTGCTTTGGCACCATATTTCTTACAATCTCAGTATCCGTCCAGAAGAAAAGCTCTTGCCAAGAGGCCCTCTTTTATAGTTCCAAATTTTACAGAGCCCCTTATCACTACTTCTCCCCCTGATACTTTCATGCTTGGCGGCAGGCAGGGGGCGGCGTAGTAATGGCCTCTTACTATTGCTGGTCTCCAGGTGCCTCAATATCCCTTACCAATCCCATTAGCCATGCCCACATCTCTGGAAGGTGTCCCTTTGTTAAAATGTCCTTGCCTGGTCAATCTAAGTGGAATTCTGTTTTCTGCTAGATCTCTGACTGCTACAGTGATGGTGTATATAATAGGAGTTAAGCAAATATATATTCATTAAATGTTTCCATGCCTACTTTTAAAGCTTAGAAGAAAGAAGGAAGGCAGAAAGGCAGGAAGGCGGGAAGGAAGGAAAAGAGAGAGGGAAGAAGGAAAGGAGACAAACTCATAAAACTTAACCTAGTGATTTCCCACAAAAGACATTTCAATTAACAATGAGGTGCTCAATTCAACATTTTCAAAAATAGTGAAGTTAGTCTTATATTAAACTCCACACATTAATTAAAAAAAAAAAACACCCAGAAAGTTTAGTTTTAGTTTTGTTTGTTTTTTTTTTTATTTTATTTTGTTTTGATTTGTCAAAAATGTTGATAGCTCAGTATGGTACCACTCATTACCTTAGTTATCTCAGAAATTCTAATTAGTGATTCTATGCATCTGAATGATAACCATGTGGTAGCTAATGGTTTACCCTTAACAAGTACAATAAAGCAAAAAAAGTAAAAATGAAAATTTATGGTCCATTAGAGGAAAATCAACAAAAAGGAGCTCTTAGGGTTGAAAGTTTGATAATAACTGGTTTAATACTATAACATCAGTACAAGAGACTCTGCTTAACTCTGAGACGTCTCCTTAAAGACTGCCACACCCCTCAAGGACACTCTGCAGTCTAGGGCAGCCACATTCCCAGGGACAGTTAGGCCTCAGAAGCCCCAAGGAATAGCCTTCCATTTCGAATGTGCACATGGCTTCTTTACTTCCAAGAATTAGAGAGGTCCATGAGATGATGGAGTTGACCTGAAGTTCATGTTTATCAACCCTAAATTGGAAAATCAAGTTCATAGGCCAGCCCTAAGCCTGACTGCAGGGTGACCCGATGCATCTAATTCTCCATTCTGCTTCCCCCATACTAACAGTTCATCACCTGGAAGTGGATATGACTGAATCTTCTGGGAAACGCTCCATTTTATACTTTAATTGTGGAACCAATTCACCCCCTTAATAATTCTCCTTAAATGGAACTAGCCTTTAACAGATGAGTACCGTGTATCAGTTAGTAGTTCCTAGACGGTTAGAGATAGATTTGACTCCCAGTCCCATATGGGGGCCAATAAATGCTGATAAAAGATACAGTCTCTGAAAAATCCTGTTACTTTGATCATCTTTTTCCAAGGCTATTTTCCCTGATGGTCGTATCTTAGGTGTCGTAGGCACAACTAGTGACTTCTACCTTGAGGTCATGCCTGATGCCAGGAAGAACTTTAATGACAGGCCCTGGGTAAGAGGCTTCAATTTTATATGATTAGCATCTATTTTTTTTATTCTATTTTTATTTGGGGGGTGGGGGAGGTACAGAAGGAGAGAGAGAGAATCCCAAGGAGGCTCCACACTCAGCATGGACCCTGATGCCGGCTCAATCCCATGACCCTAGGATCATGACCTGAGCAGAAATCAAGAGTCAAATGCTTAACCAAATGAGTCACTCAGGTGCCCCAACATCTTTTTCTTTTCCTTTTCCTTTTCCTTTTCCTTTTCCTTTTTCTCTTCCTTTTAATGTTTACTTATTTTTGAGAGAGAGAAAGAAAGCGTGGGAGTAGGGGAGGGGCAGAGAGACAGGGAAACACAGAATGGGAAGCAGGCTCTAGGCTCTGAGTTGTCAGCACAGAGTCTGATGTCGGGCTCGAACCCATGAGCTGTGAGATCACAACCTGAGCCAAAGTCAGACACTTAACTGACCAAGCCACCCAGGCACCCCATCTATTTCTTTTTCTATCTGTATATGTGTGTGTATATATATATATATAGTGGCATCAATATATACACTAACATACAACAAAAATTCACTTCATATAGCAATTCTTAAATATTTTACTTACTCTTTATGTCCTTTCCTTGGGGAAAAGGACTTCCTTTTCTGTCGTTTTTTTTTTTTTTTAATTTTTTAAATGTTTACTTTTTTTTATATTTATTTTTGACAGAGAGAGACACAGAGCATGAGCAGGGGAGGGGCAGAGAGAGAGGGAGACACAGAATCGGAACCAGGCTCCAGGCTCTGAGTGGTCAGCACAGAGCCGGACACGGGGCTCGAACTCAGAGTGAGAGATCGTGACCTGAGCGGAAGTCGGCCGCTCAACCGACTGAGCCATCCAGGCGCCCCAATGTTTACTTATTTTTGAGAGAGACAAAGCATGAGCAGGGAAGGGGCAGAGAGAAAGGGAGACACAGAATCGGAAGCCGGCACCAGGCTCCGAGCCGTCAGCACAGAGCCCAACGTGGGGATTGAACTCACAAACCATGCGATCATGACCTGAACCAATGTCAGAGGCTTAACTGACTGAGCCACCACCCAGGCGCCTTCTGGTGTTCCATGTATCTGAGAAAAATAGTTACCTGATTTTAAAACGACTAGGCTATCTGAAAATACTAATTTACATGAAGACATCAAGTGAAAAACCTGGAACTTAGGGTGGGGAGATGTAGGTCTCAGAGCTGGTCTGTCCACTGCCTCCCTAAGTGGGGTCTTAGCAGTTTTATCTGTCAGGACCTCAGTTGCTCATCTGTAGAGCAAGGAAACCTGGAGCCCTTGTCTGACACTCGCCCCACCTCCAATTCACCATCTGCACCAAGAGTCTGCTCCTCCTATCGACAGCACTTCTCAGATTTATAATTTTCACAACTTGCAATTCATTACTCCATAGTACAGACTAATATACCTGCTCAGAGTCAAACACAGCATCCCCTTGTAGCGCACCGCCAGACCCTACAGCTGAGTTCAAAGATTCTTTGTGTTTTGAAAAGAGCACTTGATGTGGAATAATGAGGGCTGGGCCTGGCATTCCTCTCTGCTGCTTGTAAATTGCATGACTGTGGACGAATAACTGAAGCGGCATTTTAAACCTAATTCCTCATTCATGGAATGCGGATGACAACATCTACCTACCTACCTTATGGAATTGCTGTGTGCCTTTCAAAAGATAGCTCTGGTGAAGCATACAGAATATATGAAACTCACTAAGTGCACTTGAACTTTTATATTTAGATTGACCTTTAGGAGAATTTATCTATAGAAAAATTCAGCTTTCATGCTTTTTAAAGGTCAATGTGAAAAACGCAAGCGATAGTTACTGCTTTCTTAACAAAACTGCACAAGTTATTAGTAATGACGATGATCCAAAATATTAAAAATATTTACTAAATCACCTGAAGAGTTAGAGTAATTAACCAGTTAACATGACTCCATGGTAAGAGAGGATGAAATCTTGGGGTGCCTGGGTGGCTGTTAGTTAAGCGTCCAACTTGGGCTCAGGTCATGATCTCACGGTTTGTGAACTCAAGCCCCACAATGAGCTCTGTGTTGACAGCTCAGAGCCTAGAGCCTGCTTCAGATTCTGCGTCTCCCTCTCTTTCTGCCCCACCCGGCTCACGCTCTGTCTCTCTCTGTCATAAAAATAAATAAACACCAAAAAAGAATTAAAAAAAAAAAAGAGAGGATGAAATCTTTGCCAAAGATTAAAATGATAACTACAGGAAAAATACGACTTTAAAACAAGGCTAAAGCCATGAAACTGTATTAATGGTCCACAGCTGACAGTCGAATTCTGGCTATTGGTGGCTATCAATGTCAGTGTCGTCCCAAAGTAACCACAACCGGAGAAATCAGAAATGCTCTAGCATCCATTCCTCCAACCCAGAAATAAGAGCTGCTGAAAACAAGAACGGCAAAAGTAACAATAGCAGCCAGTGCATTGATGGCTCACCATACAGAACTGTGTTTCCATATCTTATCTCACTTAATCTCCTCAGCAACCCTATAAAGTTATGCTCTGCCAATATTTGCATTTTAAAGACAAGGAAACTGAGGTTTGGAGACATGGCAATAACTTGCCCAAACCCAGGTCACTAAACTGGTACTGGAATAAGACCTTAGGAAATGAACTTCCAAAGTTACCACTAAGAGAAGAGAAAACAATACTTGAACGACTGAACGACTGAATACCGCCCTTCTGGATAGAAGCCTGTGGATGCATCCTGCTTCATTCTGCCTGCCGGTCTGAGAAGCCATTTATCGAAGCTACTCCGTTGTTTAACACGCAAGCATTAATTACCGAAGTAACAAATGCCCAATCAAATAAAACTGCTGTTAGTTGGTGTCCTGCTGCTGAGACACATATGGACAAGCAGTATGCATCAGGAAACTTTTTCTCGGGTCAAACAAGAGATCAGGTATCAAACTAGCCGCGAGACTTGACCTAAAGAGCAGAGCTTGGTCAGCCCAGCGCTAGCTCCACCCCCTGACGTCACAGGCACCAAGTAAGCTTTCTGTACTGATCTCTATATTCCCATTGGGATCTTAATTTATTATTATAATCACATAATTAAATGAGTAACGATTGCTTTCTCATTCCATCTTGGGGCGCTACTTAAAATCATAGTGACATTATTTAGAATTGTTTTTTTCCTTCTTTCTTCTAGTGAAGTATTTTACCCGGCTTTCAGAGTTGCTGTTAATGCTTTCATTTTAGATACCTTTCACGGCACTTACTTCATATTTTAATGGTGTCTTTGGGTTAAGAGTCAACCCAGAAAATACGATCTGAATTCAATAAACTTCACACACTTAGCCAATAATTTTATTTTCACGTGCGAGGCATGGTCTAAAATTTTCAAGTCCGCATGCTCAACTTATTATCTGAATACATGTAAAATATAACTGAATGTTTTCTTTGGTAGATGATTCAGGATTTTATAGGATTCTAAGATAGTTGCTATAAACAAAAAACAGAAGAGAGATTACTTTTTTTGTTGTTTCATTATCAGAGAATCGAAGTGATGAAATGACCTTGCCAAGGTCACAGAGCTAATTAAAGATTACCCAGGCTAGACATGCGTCTGATATGAATTCCTCAACAGTCTTGCTATTGGAAGTGTAGTATGAGGACTGGCCGCATGAGCATCACTGGGGAACTTGTTAGGAATGCAGATTCTCAGGGTGCACCCAGATATACTGAATCAAAATCTACAGTTTACAAGATCCTTGGGTGATGTGCATCACGTTCAAATTTGAGGAGCCCAGCTCCATAGCACCCTGTTAATTTTCTTAATTATCTACCTACAAAATACTGTGGCCCTTGGCAGATAGATTAGTCTAGAACTTAAAAGAAACTTAGGAAAACTGAGGTTTGGAAGTTGTTGTTGTTTTTTTTTTTTTTTAACTTACATTAGGTGATTTTAAGTACACCCTTTTATTATTAGGCACTTTTCTTGAGAAATAACTCATGACTGCGTTTATAATTACAGATACAAATGGTTATCTCTATGTGCATGTTTTTAATACATATATACTAAAAGAGGTATATATCTCCGATTTTTACTAGACTGCATATTTTTTTCATCTCTAGAAACCCTGCAGAGAGCAGATCTGCATTACCCATCAAACCTCAGCTTTTACAGCCTACTGTCGTCTATCAGAAGCACACTATCGCCACCTGCTGACACTGCCATAGAAAAGCTAGCAAGGTGCTTAACTTACTCCCTCTCTTCTACCAAGATCATTTCATTCTAATTTTACTGTTTGGCACTCATATTTTCCCCCAATCTCTGATTTCTTCCCAATTCTACGACCACACCGTGCGACACTTTTACTCTATTGTTTCCTTATGGAGTAGCCGAACTTCAGCTCACTACAGTCATACCAAAAAGATTTTAAAACCGGTTTCAGTATATAATAAGCAATTAATTACTGTCCTCTCTGCACTGATGTATAACTACCAGGATAAGTGTCCCAAATTATGATTCAAAAAGTAAAATTAACTTACCAGGTGCAGCTTAGTGATCAATGCAGAAGGCCTCATACCTGTGCTTAACGAGTATTCGAGATTCATTAGATATATAAGAAACTTCTCTCTTCTCCACTATTCCTCCTTTGTGTATGTTTCTATGAAAAAGATGCTCTCTTCCCTTTATATTTTATCTAAAAAAAGTTAATATTGCCTGCCATTTATGAATATCTTTCTGTCTTATAAAAGCAATTTTTTTTAAACCTTAGTTTATTTCTCTCCTCAGCTTGTGATTTAGACCCAGAAAAATCTCTGTTCTCTCCCTCACATTATTAATAAAAAAAAAAAAAACTGGCCTCAAAAAAGGCAACTGTTTACACAGTTGTGGAAACACTTTAAAGCTGGCTCCAAATGATTAATTAAAATTAATACAGTCAATGGAAACAAACCTTGAGAATCTCGAAGTTTCCTTCAAAAAGCCTCAGAAGTTCCAATGGTACTTTTATCAAAGATCATTTTGATTCCTGTCTTTTTGTTTATGTTTATGTATTTGTTTTGAGAGAGAGAAAAAAAGAAGGAGAGGGAGAGGGAGAGGGGGAGAACAAGCAAGGGCGGGGCAGAGAGAGGAAGAGAGAGAGAATCCCAAGCAGGCTCCATGCTGTCAACCCAAAACCCCGCTAACTGCGAGATCATGACCTGAGCAGAAATCAAGAGTCTGGATGCTCAACCAGCTGAACCACCCACGCGCCCCTCCTGCCTGTTGTTTTTGTTGTTACTGATAATGATGATTGATTGTGGCATCTTTAAGAGGGATCCCTCTAAGGGAACATAATTGCCTACCTCAAATATTTCACTACCGAATGTTGTGTGATAGCCTACTCAAAAGGAATACAAAATATACTTTATGTCAGAGTTACATTGAAAAAAAAAATCCCTGCATTTTACTTTTAAACATCTTAAGCCTCTACGGAGAAAGAATGTTACTTCAACCTTAGTAAAATTTTAGAGGATGGATTGAAAGAAGAAAAGTTCATTCCCTGAAGATGCATGTGCCTTCAAATCTTAAAGTGCCAATTCAGTGTGTTAAGAAAAAAAAAAAAACTAAACCTAAAACCCTCAAAAGTAATGAGAGCAAAGGAAAGTTGAAGTTTGAGAGCTGCTCAGATAAGAATTTGCATGAAGTCACTTCAATTTTCCTATTCCTGTTGGGTTTGGTTACAGTAATAATAATTTTTAAAAGGTATGCATGCTGGGTTTGTTTTGAGAAAATTAGGTTAGATTGTTATGCAAAGAAGAGGAAGAAGGAGGAGGAGGAGAGGAAGAAGAGAAAGAGAGTGGGGAAGGAAGGAAGGAAGGAAGGAAGGAAGGAAGGAAGGAAGGAAGGAAGGAAGGAAGGAAGGAAGGAAGGAAGGTGGAAGGGAAAAGAATTATACCAGGTAGAATTAAACCAGCAAGGAAGACTTACTCAAGATTACAGCAGTAGGAGAGAGACATTGAACAAAAGATGGCAGGGTTTTAAAGTGCTGAAGTGAGTTAGTAAAAGTGCACCTGAGAACTGAAGAGGGCGGTTGGTCAATGAGATTAGGCCATCTGTATTTGCTAATTGGTGTTTCTCTAAATTAGGCTTCTATCCTCTCACAGAGACAGAAAGATAGGAGTGCTATCTTTCCCAGTGATTCCATTCCAAAGGGATGGCTCTCAGGTACTTGACAAAGACATTTCTGGGTTGTAAAACTGGCAAGAGGCTGAGAATCTCTACCTCTAAGGAGCAAAGAAAGAATTTACAATTGCAAGTTTTCTAAAGTAAATGCTCTAAGAAAAGGGAGGTCAGGGCCAGTTGTCAGTTGTTAATCAAGCTGAGGGTGTTAAAGCTGCCTGGATCAGTATCCAATTGTTGTATCACAAGTGTGTTAATGAGCTTTAAAATGAAGCTTTGGTTTTCTGCATTCTCGAGATATGAGTGTGAAGTAAATAACCCAGATGTTCCTTGCTGATTCAAACACTGACTGTGCAAGTAATTCACAAAGAGAAATCCTTGATTTAACATGATTAAAATAAGTGAATAGTCTCTCACAAGAGGAGGGCTCTGAAGGACAACACTCATTTGAACATGTTATTGCAAGCTGGTTTAAAAAGTCTGTTCACGTAATATTATAGGTGACTCTATTCTTTGTTATTGGGTAATTCTCATTTTTTTTTAAGTTGCAGAGACACCATTTTCCTTCTCTATTAAAAAAAATCCACTTTGAAATTATGTTAGCTATTACCATAAAATTATTGCTCTAAAATCGCTGCCATAAAATCATCGCAATCATGACACTTCAATGTCATACAACAAAAATTGTTTATTTCTCATGTTTTTGCAGGCTCCACTGATCTATGCTGGTCTTGGCTACAGTGACACAAAATTTTTCCACTATCCTTTTTCTGCTATCCTTTTTCTGGGATCAGCAAACAATTAGCAAACAGGCCCGGGGACCTCCTTCTCAGGAGCCCCAGACCAGGCAGAAAGAAGCATGCAAGGTCTCTTGAGGACGAGGCATATCATTAACTTCTGCCTAACATTGGCCAGAGAAAGTCACATCAATGAGGCCAGTGGCAGAGCGAAAAAGCATCACAAAATTTGATGGCAGGGACACCGGAGTGGCTCAGTGGGTTAAACATCCAACTCTTGATTTGGGCTCAGGGCATGATCTCATGCTTTGTGAGCTCGAGCCCTGTGCCAGGCTCTGAGCTAAGCATGGAGCCTGCTCAAGACTCTCTCTCTCCCTCTTTCTCTCTCTGCCTCTTCCCCATTTGTGTGCATGTTCTCTCTCTCTCACTCTCTCCCCCCCCCCAAAAAAAGTATCAAAGAACACAGATACAGGGAGGAGGAAAGAATTGGGGACATTAAGGCAATCTACCACAGGTTTATTCATTAAATATTCATTGAAAACTCACTATGTTCATAGAATAATGTGGAAGGAGACTTGTCTTTTCTCACAAAGAATGTACAGTGTAAGAGGAATCTGAGCAAGTTTTAATGCTAAAGCAAATATTTACAGTGGGCATTAAGAAACAGACACCATTTAATTCAGTAAAAAATGGAGAAGCATTCTGGGGAAAGGAAACTATATTATAAACAGGAGAATGCCTGTGAGAAAACACAGAGCATATTCAAAAAGTTTCAATCTGAATGAAATAATGAGTACATGAAAAGGAATCATTTGAAATGTTGTTGAGAGAAAACATTCAGTGTCCTTTTTAATACATCACCACCCTCAGTCCGCTTCTCAAATATTAGTGGTTCCTAGGAGTTAGCCTTCTTCCGTCCTTGCTTCTCCATACTCCATACTTGGTTAGCCTAATGTCAGCATCCCAATTTAAGCAAATGACTCACAAAGTTGAACCTCCAGTTATAGCCATTCTTCTTATATTCAGAGCCTCTATTTTCAACAGTTTCTAAATATCTTTAACAGAATATTCTAGAAATATTTCAAAGATGATGTATATAATGGGATCTTCCATACTCTAACATGTTTTTTTATATTCCTTATCTCAGGAATCAGCACTCATGCTGGCAAGCCAGGTCCAAGGACCCAAAGGAGGTCCTGCAAGACCAGCCAAGAGGGTCCTTGGCTTCCCGTAGGATGGAAATCAAGCTGGAGACAGCAGGAAGTGACAGCAGAGTTTCCTGAAGATATATAGAGACAGGTGGAGCTTCTGGGAGACTCAGAAAGGAAGAGCATGAGTCTCGTCTTTGTTCGGAGTCTGGGGAGGTTTTACTGAGGACGGCGATCTGGTGAATGTGTCCCCTCAGGCATCTAAGAACCGGTCAGAACAAAGATGAGGGCATAGGTGTTAGTTTTGGAGCCAGAGGGCCTTGGTGTAAAGATATTTGGCTCCAATGGTCTGGAATACACATATGATGGCTTCATCTGATCCTTCTCACCTCATCCTTCCTTAGATGTTATCTCTTCTAGCAAAATCATTAATTCCTTGTCCCTTACAAGGAGGACATATGCTGTTTGCATTACAAGACATGTGTAAAGTGGAGTGTGGGTGCAGATCTTAGCAAGAATAGAAGCAAGAAAGTAGCAAAAAGCAACTTTTTTATGAGTCCTATGTCAGCACTACAAGGTCCCCTAGCTGAAAACCCAGCAGTCTACCCAACCCCATCCCTCTTCCTAATTTGGTCATATCTAACCATTTAAGTCACATTTATTCTGTCTCATTAACCTTCCACAATTTTACCATCCTTCTTTCTATTTCTACATCATTACCTTAGCTAAGGCCACCAGCATGTCTTACCCATGACATTACAATACTCTCCATACTTACCTCTGATCTCCAGTCTTCCCAATGCCAGAATGACCCATCAAAATTGGATTTTTGATCATATGGTTCCTCTGTTCAGAAAAATTTTAAGGTATTCTCTTATTGTCAGGATTCTCTTATTTGGTCATTTATTCATTCTGTAAATACATCCTGAATCTCAGGCATCAGGACCTGTTCTAGACAATAGGGGCAGAACTAGGTCTCTGCTCTCATGGAGCTGACATTCTAGTAGGACAAAAATAATAAGACACATAAAGAAAAAAAAACACGATATATTCAAACAGAATGATAAGCACTATAAAGAATGCAATGAAGGGTGGTGGATAATAGACAAAGAGTAGTCAGGTATGAAGTGCCTATTTTGGAATCAATTTAGGAACATGATACTGCTAAGAAAAGATGGTTACTGAGACCTAGTCTGGGAGCAGTCTAACCGTAATTAAAGATATATTGACATCCAATATACATTTTGAAATTTTGAGGTGAAACTGACAGATCTGAATTATGGGTTGAGATGAGGAAAGAAGGATCAATAATGGTTTCTGTGCATTTGGACAGAACAACTGGGTAAATGGTGGTGCCATTGACCAAGATAAGTTAAGCCCAGGAAAGAGCAGCTGAGAATGGAAGAGCAAGATTTCTAGTTTTGCCATGTTAGTTTGAGATGCCAAAAATAACTACTCCATTGTACAGAAATTAAATTAATTAATTGCTAAATTGATTATGAGAATTCAATACACTTTAAATAAATTAAATAGTGAATAAATTTTAATGGGAACTTAAAAATATATATCAGGGGCACCTGGGTGGCTCAGTCAGTTAAGCGTCCAACTTTGGCTCACGTCATGATCTCGCGGTCTGTGAGTTTGAGCCCCGCGTCAAGCTCTCTGCTGACCGCTCGGAGCCTGGAGCCTGCTTCGGATTCTGTGTCTCCCTCTCTCTGATCCTCCCCTGTTCATGCTCTGTCTCTGTCTCAAAAATAAATGAAACGTTTAAATAAATAAATACATACATACATACATAAATATAAAAAAATATATCAATGTGCTTACCTGTTTTGCATTTCCATGAGGATAACCTTGTTAGTCATCAAAATCTTTCCTTTTGGATGATGAGAGAGGTTGATGTAATGGATTAGAGGTAGGATGGGAATCACTGGTTTAGCCTGTTATTAATGAAATGGCCTTCATATTTTGACTGACAATGTAGGGTTTTGGAATTGAAGAAATTGTCTTGAGAGCTATTATACTAGTGTACCTATAATCAAGCATGAGGAATCAGATTCTACCAATTACAATATAGATAATCATCTTTTCACTAATTCAAGAAATCATTCAACAATTATGCATTAAGTATCTCCTATGCCCCAAGCTTTATTTAGTTCTATCAAAAAAAACTAGCCTATTAGTCTTGCTATACGAAGCTAGAAGGGAGGAGGTCATGCAGAGGAAGGTGGAAATACTAAATCTGCCTTTTCTATCCTAGAAATTGGGAAAAGGGATGATAAAATTGATCAGACCCCACTATCCTTCTCTTCTCACCCCTTTATTCCACATTTCAGTCCATACCTTGAATAGACTCTGTTTTAAACATCAAGACATGTATGGGGATACCAGAAATGTCAGAGCTAGAACCCTCTTTTCCTGGGCAAAGTAAGAGGAGATTTAAATATACAGGCCATTAGAAGACCCTCAATCAGGGGCACTTGGGTGGCTCAGTCAGTTGAGTCTCCAACTCAGGTCATGATCCCAGGGTCATGGGATTCCTGGTGGTGGGAGCCTGTGTCAGTCTCTGGCTCTATGCTGAGTGTGGACCCAGCTTGGGATTCACTCTCTCTCCCCTTCTGCCCCTCTTGCCTGCTAACGCTCTCTCTCTCTCTCTCTCTAAAATAGAAAGAAAAAGAAAAGGAAAGAATAACCTCAACCAGGGCTCAGCACCGCATTCTAATACGGCATGACAGTGAATTATGGAAGTAGCAAGGATGCAGATAGATGAGTCCACCCTGGTGGCTAACGTAAGCTTAGAATGCCTGGTGAGAGACCTCTGAGAATTAAGATGACTCATGGCCCAGGACAGTCCTTGCTCAGAGCAAAGATTGCCTCAGTGAGGACCTTAAACTTGGGGCCAAAGGCCAGAACCACAGACTGCAGCGGTGGGCCCAATACATCTGTGCTCTTCAAACTAAGACATGTGCACCTTTCCAAGGGTTATACAGGCATAGGTGGTTTTAAACAAACCATTTTCCAGTTTCTCGAGTTTCATAATTTGTTTTTATAAAAACTGATCTGACTAGGCACGTGCCTGCATTTCCAAACCCATCTTCCGGCTTTTCAAGAAAGGCACAACCCTCACTCATCCCAAGTCTTGGTAAGGTACACTGCTCTGCAGGATAAAATGTCAAACAGATATGTAGTTCAAAATATTCATTTTAGGGATCTTTTTTTTAGGATAACTCAAAATGTCATAAACACACAGAACTTCTAAATTCTCCTAATGTCCTTACTTATATTTATAAATTTCCTGATTTATATGTATATAAAATATATCTTTATATTTTATATTTATATTTAACACATTTCTGTTAAAGTGGTCCCATGATGCATATCCTATCATTAAAATATGCTCATGCTATCTCTGTACCTCAAGTCCTTTTAATGCTAGAATGCAAATTTCATGTGATCAATCTCATTTGGACCTACATCTAGGTCATCTACCATAGGGCCTGGGACAAAAAGACAGCTCAACAAATATATTTTGAATGAATACATACTTTCCCTCTTATTCAAACTTACCCAACTCCAAGTCCAATGCATGCCCTAACTGTTCCATGAAGACCAGTGCTCTTGAGAGCGACGTTTGGAACTTCTGCCTCAGGGGTATAGAATGAGAATTAAGAGCACAGACTCTGGGGAGGACCATCCAGGTTCAGATCCTAGTTCTACCAGCTACCTCATATGGTAAGTTATTTGTACTCTTTGTGACTGTTTAGGAAAAAAGACCCTAAGGCTTGCTGGGCTTGTTTTGAAGCTTAAATTAGAATTTATATGTAAAACACTAAAACAACACCTACTGTATTTTAAATACCATGCATTTAAATTATTGTATTTATCAACTGTCAACTAGTAGCATTATTATCTATAGTACTAAGTTGGCATGTCTCAACAGATATCTTTCATGTGATCCTGACCTGTTTCTCTAGTAACTTGGAAAGACCGTACGTTTCTAAATTAAAAGCTGTCAGTTTATTCAGTAGGACATTTTTAGTACTACAGGAAATATTATTGGAATTCATTAAGTAGTTTCTAATGTATATAACAGATTTTTAATAAGTGAAGTATTTTATTAAATTTGGATTAAACTGGGGCACCTGGGTGGCTCAGTCAGTTAAGCATCTGACTCTTGATTTCGGCTCAGGTCGTGATGTCAGTTTGTGGGATGGAGCCCCACATCAGGCTCTGTGTGGATGGTGCAGAGACTGCTTGGGGTTCTCACTTTTCCTCTCTCTCTGCCCCTCCCCTGCTCTCTCGTGCTCTCTCTCTCTCTCTCTGTCTCTCAAAATAAATAAACTTCAAAATTTTTGGGATTAAACTGAATAACCCTCTTAATAGCAAAATTCCACCAAGCATATTTGTTTATCTATAATTTAAAAATCAACAATCTATAGCTGTGCAACCGTCATTAACTTTTTAATTTGTCTCATTATCGTGGTACTTCTCCACAATTTGTATTTAAAATAAATGACTACTAACCCTGCTTCATTATAGTCACAGATGTCTGCACCCATCCAACTTCCCTCTGCATTCTGGCAAGGAAGCCTGACTTGCAACCACGCAACACTAAAAACATGCTAAAATATGCAACCAAAGAAACGGAATTATTAATGGATTTCCTCCTCACTTGAAAAAAGCTATGGAGACTTTCTTCCGTGAGTCATGGCGCTATGATTTATGCATGTCTTTGTTTACTTGCCAATACACCATTACCAGGAAAAATTGATGAGGCATCAATAATTAAGAAATTCTGAAATCAATAATTAAAAAATTCTTGAAGCGTGACAATTGCTTCAAGAAGTACTAATTCTTCCATGGTTGTCTGAGGTTTGGAGAAAAGTGAAAGCAAATGGATTTGTGGTCATGGTGCTTGGACCAAATAAAGTAAAAGAAGTACTGAGACACAGTGAGAGGAGATAAAAATCAAGAGTAGACTTTAAAAAAACAGGATTTTGGAGATTCCAGCAGAAATATGACTCAGACATAAATGCGGTTGCTTTCTCCTTCTCGAAAAGGAGCGGCTGGGCCAGTGCAAACTTTGACTCAATAATCAAGAGACTTAAGTTGGCAAATATTTTATTTTGAAAAGTACTAGATATTAATTATATTTTATATTAATGGCATATGTAAGAGCATAAATAATATAGCATCCGTAAATGGCATATGTGACATACTATATATAAAAATCAGTTATCTGGAATGGGTAGGTATGCCCGCTTGTGGTGTGTTGGTAAATGTTCAGCAACCATCTTTCCCACAGAGGTGTGTGTGTGTGTGTGTGTGTGTGTACTTGCCTGTGTATAAATATACATATATATATTTACTTATTAGGATGTGTAGCACACACTTTACAAATGATAAAACATACATAACTCTTTATTATAAACTCTATATAACCAACAGACTATCGTAGATTTTGTTATTGATCTTTGCCAACCTCTTATATCTGTAGCCAATTTATGGCGGCAGCTGATGAGCAAGTGCAGTGCTAACATGAATGTTGGCTGATATTTTTGGTTTTGTAACAAGTAAGATAAAAGTAAACAATGAAGATGAAGATTGGAAGTTTACTTATCTATAAGAAATGTAAGTGACACCTTTTTGAATCAGACAATAATTTTGCACACTGATGTTTCCTCAAATTTTTTTGTGTCATTCATAATATAACAGAATGACTCCATTTTACGGTCACTCTACTTTATTCTCATTTTCTCCACCACTTTCTGGAGACAAAACAATCAACAAAACAGTAGACCAAATCCTCAATTGTAGAGTTTGCCAGTTTCTGCGGTGTAAATTGTCCCACCACAGATGCTTTCAGGTTACAAGCACAGTGGCATTATATAGTATTTCCATTGTATATTATATAGTATTATATAGTATTTCAGTATCCATATGGATACAACATTCAGTATTATATAGTATATAGTATATATATATATATTAGTGTTAGTATTATATATTATATATTAATATAATACTATATTATATTATTATACTAATAATGTTATAATATATAATATTATAATATTATATATTAATATAATACTATATTAGTATTATAATATATAGTATTATATAGTATCTCAGTATCCATATGGATACAATAGATATAAATCATCTTAATAGCATAGATAATGCAAGTATGTAATAGTATAATTGGGAAGTGATGACTGTTGAGTAGAAGTGATTTAATGCAACTAATTTTGTAAAACTGGCAGAAGCCAGTTCCAGCATGCTACTTGGTAAACCTCAAACACCAATGGTTTTTCACATAGGAAGAATTTAGCTGTTATTTTAGCTCTAAAAAGACCCTACATTTGTAGAGAGGCTCAGGAGAAGACGTGTCCAAGATTAGTGAGCTGACGTGCCATGAAAAAGCTGATTTGAGAAATATTTATCTATTACTTAGTTCTCCAATTCACTCCTGTTAATTTTCTGTACCGGTGGCCAAATAAATCAGTAACTTGTAGCAAGTGTATGTAAGTGACATCACTTTCCGCCAATTCATCATTCGTAAAATGCTGCAGGGTGACTATAAAATAAGAGTAAAAATGCATAAACTCTAACAGGAAGAATTACAGTCAGATATATTTAGAAATATCTTGATAGTAACATGACTAAAACTGTGATCAATTTAAACTGTGAACACTGGTCCAAAAAGGCAGGAATGTTGCTAACTTATCTTGTACTTTCAATTCTTGACTCAGTACTCAAAACATACTGGGTCTTCAAAGAGCAGTCCCTTTATAAATGATCAAAACATATTAAATACTAACTTTGTGCATACTACTGTGCCAATTCTGTAAGAAACACAAAAATATTATAAGGTAAAGACAAATGATCTAACCTTATTAGTCCTGTTATCTCATGTGAATAAAGTATGCATCACAGATCTAATATGTTTAAAGCACAAAATAAACTGATTGACGTCACAATATCTAACTCTTTTGACAACTCTAATATAGCATATTATGAAAAATAAATATGCCTCTTACCCCAAAATATTTAACACATAGTTGAAGAGGAAAAAAATGCAACGTGTAATGTAAACCATTACAAAAACTGCGATTTACAATAAAGTATAGATAAGATAGATAATATATCTATCTATATAGATGGATAAGTATATTAGAACAACAGACTATGTTTTAAATGATATATCAGATGTTCCTAAAAGCTGGTGAAATTTACCTATGCAAACTACTTAAATAGCAATCGTACTATGGTCAGTCCATGGTGTGGACTGTGGTCAGAATGATTCAAACCTGTGATAATTGAATATGGTTTGAATGATTCAGACCTGTGATAACTGAATTTTTGCCATAGCTATTTCAAAAAACAAAGCTTTCAGATGATATTAACTATGTAATTGATTCATAATGGTATATTTCTATAAGCACATATGTTTAATTTGCTTTGATATGTTGAAATGTCACTTCTGAAAGAAAATCTACAGAGAGAAATTTCTGTCATCTCTTCCTCTTATAAAGATACCAGTTCTCTTGGAGTAAGGTCACATGCTTATAACCTCATTTAATCTTTATCTTCATGAAGGCCCTGTCTCCAAATACAGTCACACTTTGAGGTTAGGTCTTCAACATATGAATTCATGGGGACACAATTCAGTCTATAACACACTGAATTTTAAGAACAAGTAAAAACAACAACAACTACAAACACTTATACAATACTCATAATATGCCAGATACTATTCCAAGAGTTTAATGTTCACCCATATAGTAATCATCCCAACAACTCTTTGGGCTAGATACTATCATTGTCACTATTTTACAGATGAGATAATTTAGTTACATAAAATGTTAACTTGTCCCAGTTTATCCTGCTAATAACATGGAGTCTGCTTAATAGAGCCAGGATTCAAACTGATACAGGCTCCAGAATAAAATCTACTAAAATCATCCATCGTGTTAAGGATGGAACACTGGATTCCTGGCTCCTTTCTCAGTTTTACGAAGAAGTCTGTCAATACAAACTACTATTTCATACTAAGGTTCGTTGGCTTTTGTGTAGAGGCATTTATATTCATCTGTTTGAATTAGAAGAAGAACAGTAAGTCTTTCTGGAGAAAACCATCAGTTATACAGTGCTTTGTGAAAATGGCACTGGCTTTGCTAATGTAGGTGGAGTGCAGATGTATGTGCCCATGTGAACAACTTACGGTTATCTCACAAGAGAGGCTTACATCAGCATTCTGTGCATAAGGACAAGTAAATGAAATAATTGAGAAACTGAGCTATGGAATACATCATTTTATTGAGCTGGCTTGGATCTTTGGTGTCTAAATGGCTTGTTAATGAACTCAGCTGAATAATTCACTAAATGTATTATGAACATTACACAGAGGCATTTGAAAGATCATATAAATGGTCTGTATTAATATTTTCCAAGCCAGATCACAATAATTCATGAAAAAGGAAAAATCTGCCATGACTGTTATTTATTTTCCAAAGCTTGACCTATTCAGAAATTAAACAGAGAAAGAGTACGTCAGATGACTTAATCAAACAAAAATCTATTTTGAAAAGTCACTTGCATTATTTTCTTTAGAAAAGTAATTCTCGGTGTTAGATCTTAACAGAGAGGGCGGTTAAATATATTTAGTTCTTTTTTGTATGTTTTATTTATTTTTGAGAGAGATGGAGTATGAGCAGATGAGGGACAGAGAGAGAGGAAGACACAGAATCTGAAGACAGGCTCCAGGCTCTGAGCTTTCAGCACAGGGGCTTGAAGGGCTCAAACTTGTGAACCGTGAGATCATGACCAGAGCCAAAGTTGGACGCTTAACCGACTGAGCCACCCAGGCACCCCCAGAATCATGCTATTCATATAAATTGTTTCAGTAAATACTTAGCAAATATATTATCACTGGCCCAACAGATACTTACCAGATAAATTATCACTGGGTTATATTATTATTTCTACCCTACCGTAATTAACATATTTAAGTACCTCCACAAATTATATACAATAAAACAGTAAAATGTAAATAAACCCATATACTTTTAAATGAGAATAAAGAAAAATACAAATTAGACAAGAAAGCCAAACAGGAAAAGAAAATAATAAATACATATGCTGATATATAGTTAACATATTAAATGTAGTATTATATTGCATATAGGCCACAAATTTCAAACGTAACTCAGTGTGCTTCCACTATTAGACATTGTTTCTTGCCAGACTCAATAGATTGGAAAATGTAACTCTAAATTACCTAATCTATTCATCTGTTCTATGCAGCTATCAGGACATGTATCAAATTAATACCCTTAAATTGTTAGCATTTATTTTTTTTAAGTTTATTTATTTAGTTTTGAGAGAAAGAGAGAGAGAGAGAGGCAGAGAGAGAATCCCAAGCAGGCTCTGCACTGTCAACACAAAGCCCAATGCAGGGCTCGAACTCAGGTACAGTGAGATCATGACCTGAGACAAAATGAAGAGTTGGACACTTAACCAGTCAACTGAACTCCCAGGCGCCCCAGTCTGTTAGCATTTGTAATGTCATGCTTTCTGATGCTAGTTAGATATCATCAATAATTTGTCAAATCCATGATTTGTTAAAACCAACTTATATCTTAAGCATTTTTCTGCATTTTCTCCGTTTCAGAAGAAATGCATCCAAATAATCTAAAGATGTAAGCATTTCAAAAGGAAAAGAGGTGGGACCTGAGAAGGCTACAATTTTATGCCATTCAATATTTTGATATAATCTGTCAGGACAACATCCGTGCCCACTTTATTCCTCACAGGGGTGTTGAAATACATGCATTAGTAACTCAGAGCAAATTTGTAGCTCATGCAGATTAACTTACATTATTCCAGTCCGTAGTTTAAAGGCTGAGAAAAATTCAACAAAAGTTACAAAAAATCATATTGTTCTTAACAAATATCTCAGCACATCCATAGGGATCAATCAATAGAACAGCCAAACCTAAAACCCATTGTTTCCTCATGTAAAGTATTTGCCTGAAAAACAGACCTGGAGACGGTGAAGGAGGAAACAAGCCTGAGAATTAGACTTTCACAAACTGGCTGCTATGAACTGAATGTGTCCTCCTCAAAAACCTAATCCCCAACGTCATGGTCTTTGGAGGTGGGGCCTTTGGGAGGAGATTCAACCCAAATGAATGGAATTAGGGCTTTTGTGAAAAAGACCCCAGAGAGTCCCCTCTCCCTTTCTGCCACCTGAGGACATGGGGAGAAGACAGCCACCTATGAGCCAAAAAGCAGGTTCTCACTGATACTGAATCTGCCAGTTTCTTGATCTCGGACTTCCCAGCCTCCGGAACTATGAGAAATAAATCTCTGCTGTTCAGAAACTACCCAGGCTGTGGTATTCAGCCCAAACGGACTATAACACTGACCACAGATCTGAGGGGGGGAAATGTTTCTCCTCTTGGAAAGAGAGTACATGATTCAGGGCCCATCCAGAAGAGAATCCTACAAATGGAGTCCATTAAAGGAAACCACTGGCGGGAAGTAGAGCTCACCAATCAGACCAGAACGTTTTTCAAGTTCTGGAAGCAAAATCTCCTCTCTCCTGACATGACCACAGCGGGGGATACAAGCGAAATCTCCAAAAGGCATATCCTTCACTTGCCTGATAACAATGCCAGGTTTTGCCCATAAACACAGGTGGACTAGTTTTATTTTTGTTTCAATCAGCACATCTCTCTCCACATAAGACACCCCTGATAAGCAGTCTTTTCTTTCCACATTGCATGAATCTCTATCAGCAACTATGTTGCTCAAGGCTCATGGGATGCTTGGTTGTATGCTAGGAGAGACACTTGCAGAACCCTGAAATCACTCCACTTAGGGACGTGACACTGATAAGGCCTTATCTCAATGAGCGTGAATTGCTTTATATTCATAAAGGAAAACACTTTTAACGAAGATAGAAAACATAAGGCGGCCGTATGATACCCACAAATGCCTAGATTCCCACCCCGCTCCTCAAAGCTTTTTGCATTTCAGATAGAAAGTAATATGCGATATAAAATGCGTGGGAAGAGCTAACATACCACAGCCAGAATCCTGTACGTACAAACTTAGCCAAGGGTACAACCAATAAAGGGAATTTGACAAATACTAAGTCACTATCCTTAGTAAATACGACTTTGTGGCTAACCTGACTCGGGCCTAGATTTTAAACATCTTTGACCACAAACAACTTCTACAAAAACACTTTACACGTGGCCCAGTACACGAAATAGGCATATGTACACTAGTCTGCTGGGGCTGCTATAATAAAATACAATACAGTGTGTGACTTAGATGTCAGAAGTTAATTTTAATTTTCTCATAGTTCTAAAGGCTGGAAGTCTAAGATCAATGTGTCGGCAGGTTCAGTTCCTCCTGAGGCCTCTCTTCCCTTGGCCTACAGATAGCTACCGTTTCCCTGTGTCCCCATGTGACCTTTCCCCTGTGCACACCCATCCCTGGTATCTCTTCTCTTCTTATAAAGACACTCGTCTTAGGGCACCTGGATTGCTCAGTGGGTATGTCCGACTTCGGCTCAGGTCACGATCTCGTGGTTCGTGAGTTCGAGCCCCACATTGAGCTCTGTACTGACAGCTCAGAGCCCGGAGTCTACTTCGGATTCTGTATCTCCCTCTCTCTCTGTCCCTCCCCTGCTCGTGCTCTCTTTCTCTGTCAAAAATAAAAATAAACATTTAAAAAAAAATTTTTAAAAGACACTAGTCTTACTGTATTAGAGCCTTACCCTTAAGACCTTATTTAACCTTGATTATCTCCTTAAAGGCCCTATGTCCAAAAACAGTCACATTCTAAGTAATGTACTGGGGGTCAGGACATCAACGTATGAATTTGAAGGGGACACAATTCAGTCTGTAGCAATGCACATGTGTGTATGATGTGACTGAAATAAAGTTTCACAAGACAGTATCTACCCTCACTACATGCTAAGTCACCTCCTATTTTCTGTTCTGTTACGTTATATTCTTATAACAAACAAACCTTGGTTGTGATCCACTAAACTGATTTCATGACCTACAAACTGCAAATTGAAAACCATGAGCCAAGTGTATCTGGCCATATGGTCCACCAAGTTCCTGGAATAGGAGAAACTCTAAGCACATTATCTAGGTCATCCACATGGGGCAGTAACCACTACAGGGTCCATCGATTACAAAAAAAAAAAAAAAAAATGTTGATAGTACGTTAAACATTATGTCAAAGTACACTAAGATAGTGATAAGAAAAAAACGTGGAGCTCTGAATTATCAACTGAATCAGGGTGAAGTAAGTGACTGCAGTTGGGGAATTTTTAAGCCCCCTCGCTGCCAGCGTAGACGGAGATCACCAGCGTGACTTGGCAAACACAACTGAAGACGCAAGAGACTCATTCAGTCTGGGGGAAAGATAATATTCAGCATGAGTCCTGGATGTAGAAGAAGAAAGGGCTTGTGGAAGAGTGTTTGGGGGAAATGTTTCACCATCATCTAGGTAATAATGTTTTATTAAATTTTTCTTCAGAAAGACTTGTCTTTCCAAATATTAGAAAATATTCTAAAGGCACAATAACTGCGGGGCGCCTGGGTGGCTCAGTCAGTTGGGCGTCCGACTTCAGCCCGGGTCACGATCTCATGGTCCGTGAGTTCGAAACCCGCGTCGCGCTCCGCGCTGATGGCTCAGAGCCTGGAGCCTGCTTCCGATTCTGTGTCTCCCTCTCTCTCTGCCCCTCCCCCGTTCATGCTCTGTCTCTCTCTGTCTCAAAAATAAATAAACGTTAAAAAAAAAAATAAAGGCACAATAACTAAAATAATATACTGTGTGGAGAAGGGCAGTGTTGGGTGTTTTTCTTAGTGGAAATCTTTACAGCTGTGCGTAGTGGTTCAGGTGGCCATCTAGACGCCCTCCTCTTTGTTCTGTCCAAGTGCACAGGAATGATACTCACTTTGGGCAGTGTGTAAGACTTTTTTCCGTTGTACCTATTCCACAGGCATATTTTTCAGGATTCCTGTAAGGGATGTGCACCATTAAGAGCCATCACATTCAGAGGCGCCTCAGTCCGTTAAGCGTCCAACTTTGGCTCAGGTCATGATCTTGCATCTCATGGGTTCAAGCCCTACATCAGGCTCTATGCTGGCAGCTCGAAGCCTGGAGCCAGCTTCAGATTTTGTGTCTCCCTCCATCTCTCTCTCTATGCCCCTCCACTGCTCATGCTCCGTATGTCTCTTTCTCCGTCTTTCAAAAATAAAACACTAAAAAATAAATAAAAAATAGAGTCATCACATTCAGAAAAGTCTAGAATATGGATGACCTTGTCATCAGGTATTTGTAGTTCATTTCTAATCTATCCTATTACAAAGGAAATTTACCAATAAAGAGTGTGGGGTTTTTTTAGTTTATTTATTTTAAGAGAGAGAGAGAGAGAGCAAGCACAAGTGTGAGGGGGGGAGAGGGAGAGAGAGAGGGAAAGAGAGAGAGAGAGAGAGAGAAAGAGAGAGAGAGAGAATCCCAAGTAGGCTCTGTGAAGTCAGCACAGAGTCCGATGTGAGACTCACACCCACAAACAATGAGATCATGACCTGAGTCACAACCAAGAGTCAGGGGCTTAACTCACTGAGCCACCTAATCACCCCACCAATAAAGGGTGTTTATACTATAAACCATGTTGTCTAGTACCATAGTTGACTTTTAATCTTTATCAGGTTTTCAGAGAAAGAACTAGAAAGTTAACAAAAGTTAACTAAAGAACTAAAAGTTAATTTGACTGCAGGTCAAATTCTCATGTAGAAGGAATTAAAGGTTTTGCTAACTCTTTACTCACAGCCACTTTCTGTTCAAAGGTTGTATAGTTACCCATGTCTGATAAACAGGAAACTTTCCTAAGATGAGGAATTGTCAAAAGACCAGTGACTAAAACTGAGCACAGCTCATCTGTGAGTCCATCCCAGTTGGTTTTGGAATGGAAACTATTTCCCCTTCTCACTTGGAAGATTCTGCTACCCAGCTTTTTCTCCAGTCCCAGCTGTCCTTCTACTACATTCCTCTTCTGACATGAACCCCACCTTCTCCCTCTGAGTATTTTTGAAAATGGAATTTCTGACTCTGCAAGCTTATGGCCAAATATTTCTGTTCTACTTTTTTTCTTAATGTTTATTTATTTTTAAGAGAGACAGAGTGCAAGCAAGGGAGGAACGGAGAGAGAGGGAGACACAGACTCTGAAGCAGGCTCCAGGCTCTGAGCAAGCGGTCAGCACAGAGCCTGATGCAGGGCTCGAACCCACAAACAGTGAGATCATGACCTGAGCCAAAGTCAGATGCTTAGCCAACTGAGCCACCAAGCACCCCATAAATATTTCTGTCACACACTGAGTTTTAGTTTCTGCTTCGACATGGCCTCCGAATGCATTTGTTGAACCAACAAGACATTGTAGCAGCATGTTTACTATGCCCTGGGCACTCTTCTGTGCATTGGGGGTGCAATAGTGAACACAACCAACAAAGTCCATGCTCTGAAGACTTACATTCTAGTGGTGTAGGCAGAGAACAAAAAAATGGTACATACAGAAGCAAGAAAAATGTGAAATGTGATAATGCCATGCAATAAATTAAAATTGGGTGAAACAATATTGTGTCTATATAAACTGTAACTAATCTTTCCTTTGTGCATGTATACCATGGTTCACAAAAGAGTGACAAAAATACATGGCCCTTAAATTATTAAATATGTATGAAGAATGTGTTCAGCTATATGTAAAAGGAAAACCTGACACACAGCAGACTTAATTACATGTTTAATTCTCTCAAATCACAGACTTATTTTTTATGTATTTATGTTTGTATGTATGTATGTATGTATGTATGTATGTATTTATTTATTTATCTATCTACCTATTTATCTATTTATCTATCTATCTATTTATTTTTTAGCTCATCTATACAGGTCAGTGCCCTTGTAATTCACTAGGCCTTTCCCCCAAAGTCACAAATGGCTTCTATAAGCTTCAGGAATAACATGTGTAACTCAGGAACAAACAGGAAGGAGCCAAGGCATGTATTTTTCAAAACTGCCCATGCTCAGCTCCCAGGAGAATTACGCATAAATCTCTATCTCCTAAGTGAGTGACATGGCCACCCCAAACTACAAAGGAAACTGAAAAAACTGAGAAAATAATTGTCATGATTGGTTTACGCCAATTAAGACCTATTACGTAGGTCTTGTTACGTAGGTCTGCTATGTTGCTATCTCAAACAAAATCAGAGTACTTTTAGCAAAGAAGTAATAGGAGATAAACATTTGGTGGGCAACTAAGAGTCACTTCCAGTTACCAATTTTCTAATTAGACTGGATTTCTATAAGAAGAATCTATAAGAGGAAGAAATATACTATTCCTCTATAAATTCTGAAGAAACTATGATCATGATTATAATTTTAGCTTTTATTCAAGCCCTTCTGCACCAAATACTATAGTAATATTAAACCCCAAATGAGATTATGATCCTATTCCCCTAATTCATCCGTAGGAAAATCAATATGTATCTCGATGTCTTATGTTTGTTTGATCAATATTTTGGTCTTCACTTTTCAAAACTAATAATGACACAGGGAGCAATAACACTCAGTGATACTGAGAAGAAAAAAGTTTTCAGATATAAGACCAGCAGGCCTCCAGAATGCCTTCATAGTGGAGAAAGTTTTAATTTCCTCCATGGACTGAAGGGTAATTCACAGTGGAAAAACAGGTAGGATGACAAATAATAATAATAAAATGTTCACAGAGAAAGATTGATAAATTTGTGGAATTAAAATAAAAATTATCATGACCTTTTGAAAGTGTGAGGCATAAGATAGAATTTTGTAGGAAGAAGTAAAATAAAAAAGAACTTACAATAATCTTGTATTCCATCAGAAATATCAGGGTACATAGATGGGAAAGAGTGGCATATGCTTTTAGTACCCTGCCCTGATCCCCTTCGACATGTTAGCTGCTTATAGTTCACGGCTACATGCTTCTCTGGAGAATTCTGCTCAGCCAGTCAGAGCCGCCTTGCTGGGAGATTGTGCCTCCTTTCTCTGTGCTTCCTCCCCATTCCCCTGGCCAGAGAAGCCTGCAGCCAATGACCCAGAGATACAAAAGACTCCTCCTTGCTAAAAAGCTGGACCGACTCAGTAATTTGTACCCCAGCACTCTCCTTGGAATCAGGCAGAAGCTAGTTTCCTGCCAAAACCACATCCTTCCTAAACTGCTTTTCTTGGCCTGTCCTGGGGCCATTCATTCCTTCCTCAATAAAACACATACACCTGAATCCCTGACTCAGGCTTGGTGGATGGGGAACACCACAAAGCATAAAGGTGAGACACCCCTTTTCACCTGTGGGAATATTATATTCCTTCAGGCATAGTGAGGACCATGGCAGACATCTTCTATAGAAAGATATCCTATAGAGGTTCTTCATAGTCTCTTGATTGAAGTATAATTTGGTAGTAGCAGCTTCTGATGTTCTAGATAGGTTGTTTCTCCCTTGGGCCTCCTAGGCTCATTGTTATTCGTATAAATCATTGACAAGCAAGAATTCTCTCTCCTCAACATCTATCTGTTCCTCAACTACTCTCTGCTCTCTTTTAGTCCAAATACTGCCTCAATGACCCTTATAGCTCTCTAATGCACGCATCGAGCTCTTTCTGGGAGGAAGTCATTAAAGAAAAAAGTTGAAGATTCTGCAAGTGGCAGCAAGAAGCATAGTCTCACTTCTAGATACTCATATCTGAGTAAAAGAGTCAGGGCACAAATTTCCAAATTCTAGCCCAACCAATGTACCCTCCCACCCAATCCTGATACATGTAACTAAATGTTGGCGTAAGTCCTAGACTCTTCTTAATATGTCCCAGCAGTAGTTCTGGTAACTGGCTTTTCCTCTCAGATACACACAAATGTGCATGTGTGTTTGTGTGTGTCTATGATGTGTGTATTCTCTTGGTTTATATGCACATATATGCACACACACGATCATATGTGTATATATGTACAAGAATATATACATACAAACCTATATGTTCATTCTATAGCTTTTTTTTCTTTTTAAAAAAATATTTATTTATTTTGAGAGAGAGAGAGAGAGAGAATGCAAGGAGGGAAAGGTGCAGAGAGAGAGGGAAAAAGAAAGAATCCCAAGTGGGCCCGTGTTGTCAGGGGACCTGAACCCAAGAACTATGAGATGGTGACCTAAGTCAAAACCAAGAGTCAGATGCTTAAGCAACTGAGCCACTCAGGCACCCTTCTATAAAGTTTTCTATATATATAAATATCACAATTCTATTCCAATGTTAATTAACTTAAAACCACTCTCTGGTGAAGGATATATTTCTTTCAGTTTTGTTGGCAGACAACATGAAAAACATAACTCCAATATTTCCTCCTGTATTTTAGAAGGTTAAAAATAAATAAAAGCAAATCTACTTCTTTTTATTCTCTTCCTATATCAATAATTTTATGACTTTGTTAACTCTGAAAACCTACTAGGCTTATTACTAAACTCAATTTCTTAAAGCTGTAAAAGCAACCCAAGAAAAGCACTTTAGGAGAATTACTACAGTTTCTGATGGTGAAAATCACTCAGTTTCTGCTGTCTACTTCATCCTGAGGTTGCTCAAGAAGCTAAAATGTTTCTTATGACACAAGAGCCAAGTTCCATAATGTCTCCTTTCACAGCAGAGTTGACTAAAAGCTTCCATTTTCCCACTTGGAGGTTTCAAGACAATAACTTTGCATAGTAAGGAAAGTTGCCATAATGTCATTTTCAGGAAAGTCAAACACACACTGATGAAGCTGTTGACAGAAATATAAGTGAATTATGGCTTGGCAAAGCATGAAGCCATTAAAGGAAAAATGTCCTCCAAATCATCCCTAAGGATCAGCAGATTTTATACTTGACAGCTTTTCTTTCCTTAATGGAGTTTCAATGGGAATTATAGTGGCAGAGTTTGCATTAGATTATTCTTTATTTAATGTGTTGAAATATGGGTCCTCATTGGAGTAAGCTCTAGAGAGAGGCAGGGAATAAGGACCATGGAGGCCTGCCTAGAAATGGGAATGAAATCCCACTTAAATCCAACAGTCCCACTTGTTGTAACCCATATTTGAGGGAGAAATGCATGCTTCCTTGAATGAGTGATAGATTGGATGGTGCATGGTGTCCTCTTGTTTTTAAATTCTCTGAGTTCTTTACAGTTTTATAATAGACTGTGTTAAATCTCTAAACAAAGGTTTAGGGATTTCCTAAACCTAATATGACTCAATTTGTGGTCATAATTGGAACAAGTTATTTTGTGCTTTATAGCCAAGATGTTTATCCATAGAATCTAAATAATACCACTGGCTTCAAAAGGATGAGACTTTCAAAAGGCTAAATCATAAAAGGAAAAAAAATTAGAACATTTATTGTATACCTTGTTTGGTCCATATTCTGCATTAAAGGTTCTATTTCACAATTAATCCTTTTGAGACCATAAGTGACAGCTGATCCTCTTTTCCTTGGCACCAGAAACAAACTACCTTTAAAAAAAATACAAGAAGACTAAAAGAAAGCTGTTATTTTGTGTCCTAGAGTGAATATGGTGGGTATTTATTATACTGCACTAGTTTTATTCAGAAATGCATAACTGAGTTTATTCCAATACCTTTCTTTCCAGTAAAATAGTTCAGAAAATCTTTGCAGTCCTGGCTGAATTTATTCAACCAAAGGGGAGAAAATGGCATTTAAGTAGCAACATTGATTGAGCATATATAAAACCTTTAGGTGTGATAGGTCAGCAGGTTAATAATTATTCTGCCATGAGCTCCATGTCTATTGTGATTCCTTACGCATCCAGCATCATGTACAATACACAGGTCAGTTGTACAGAGCATCATTGTCTTTCTATAGGTATAAGCTATCAAAGATTAAGCATGGACTCCTGCATAGAAGATATTAAACCAGTTTGGCTGAACTGACATGTATGAAACCCCTATTTGAAAACAGAAATAAAATAAAATAAATTTATCTGGAAAAGTAAAAGTGAAGATTCGGGAGAATTTAGTGAGATTCAATATGGACGTGGAAAATGAATTAAAATGTAAATTAAGGGATCTGGTTGTTAGGAGACTAGAGTCCCAATCCTGATTCTCTCCCTACCTAGTTTTGCATCACTGGGCACTTGCTGGGTGTCAGTTTTACCTCTAAAATGGAATTGTTGAACTAGATATTTTAAAATTTTCAAGGACCCTTTTTTCTCCAACTCCAGGCTTTTTTGAAGCTCAAGAATGTACTAAATAGAACTTTTGGCTATGTGAGCATTTCTGCTGTTCATTTATTTGACCCAATTCTTCAACTAAACCTGATCATAAAAAAAAATTTTTTTGATTCTATTGTAGAGATTACTGGGGAGGTAAAAAAGACAACTGGAGTCAATTTAACTTATTAGCATAGTTAATATATGGGCATTCTTGGCCACTTGTGAGTTGCCTTATTCCTTCTTCTGAGTACCTACCATACTTAATGTATGTACCAGTTACATGACATTTAACAAATACATTGAATTGTCCTCTTTTATGCCCATGGATCCTATAATTTTCATTGCCTGGATAAACTCTTCAGTGTTTGGGTTGTAATTTGTCTATACTTATTTATTCATAACTTTGTAGATAACAGTTATTGAAGTAAAATTTGCTGCTGCTTATAAGTAGTAAATGCTAGAATAAATGTTAAGTATTGCCTCATTTTTTGTTGAGAAATGTGTTTAAATACATGTATTAGGTCAAGTAAATATATTCCCCTAAAGCTCAATATCTATGAAACAGTGAAAGCTAGAACTGATAAGATGAACAAATATAAATGTAGCCCTTTCTATGTGGCAGGTGGTGTTGTGCTTCTCATACATAATCTCATGATTTCTACCACAACCCTGTGAGGTCAATGCCATCCTGAACCTAATTTCTCAGAGAGATTTAGCAAAATCCACATAGCTGGTAAATGGTAGAGCTGGAATTCACACCAAGGCAGTCTGAAACCAGAGCCTACTGTGAGAACCTGAATATAAGAACTAATTGTGTCTCTCTAAGTTAACCAGTAAAAATTAGAAGACATAATTGTTATAATAATTTTTTTTTCTAGAACAGAGTTGGAAAATTACAGTCTGTGAGCTAATTTCAGTCATCCACCATTTTTTAAATAGTTTTATCGGAACACAGCCATACTCATTTATGTCTTGTCAATAGCGGACTTTGCATTAAAATGGCAGAGTTGAGTAGTCACCAGAGATTGGATTCCCCACCCCCCCACCCCCCACCCCCCCCCACCCCCCGTCCAAAACCCAAAATACTTACTATCTGGTCCTTTGCAGAAAAAGTTTGCAGATCTCAAATCTAGAGGAATCCTACTCAAGCTTCTTCTTTTTAAATAATCAACCTTCTTCTATTCTTCTTCTAGTAATTCCATAATAAGAAAATGTCACAAATAATGTGTATCCAAATTCATTCTATCCATCCTAGGACTCAAAACATACATACAAGTTTGTACCTTTGTTGCCTCGTTTTTACTATCCAAACCATTTTATTATCTATTTCCTTTTTTCTCATTTTTTTTGTAAATTTAAATCTTTACTTTATTAACATTTATTCCATTTTTTCATATCTACACTTAATATTACAGCCTCCATTTTGACTTTTATGTTTATTAAAATATGTTTCATAGCTTACATTTATTAACATATGTCAATAGGTAAGTGACTTTCCTCATATCCTCTTTTGCTGATCCTGGATCAGTTTGCTACCAAATCCTATTTCCTCCTTTGCTCCTGTTACAGGGTATCTGATCCCTACAGGACGTATTATACATACCCCCCAACAAGTGGTATCCAGAAGCGTTCAGCCATCAGAAAGCTTCCAGGAGGTGAGGAGGTAGGGAGAAGCCAGGGTATTTCCTCCCTCCCTGCAACTCTCCATAGTCTATTATGGTTCTAGATTACTGGTTGGTAAGGAGGGTGGAGGGAATGGGGTTACTGTACATGGGTTCCAGTAATACCTTCTCTTCCTTCTTTAGATGGTCCAGGCTTCCTTCCATGGCTAATTTCCAGACTGTTTCTCCATTCCATTTGGCTTTGTCACCCTTCCATTTCTTGTGTGATCATTTCCCTGCATTTAATTCTTTTGGTATAAGTTCTTGATGTGATTTTTGTTGTTGTTTGTTTGACATTAATCTATACAATTCTATTTAGTGTAATCTTTAGAAATAGACTGCATTCTTAACATGTTGTTAACTATCACACATGATTTTACCAAAAAAGGCCTGCAAAAGTTCATTATTAAAGTTCTTCACATGTGACGTATGTTTCAAAAAATATACAGAGAACAAACTAAGGATTTCTGGAGGAGAGGTGGGTAGGGGGATTGGCTAAATGGTTGATGGGTACTAAGGAAGGCATTTGTTGGGATGAGCACTGGGTATAATATGTAAGAAATGAATCACTGGGTTCTACTCCTGAAACCAACACTACACTGTATGTTAACTAACTTGAATTTAAATACATTTTTTAAAATAAATCAATAAATAAAAGAAAAAATACTACTGCCTGAGCAATACTGCAAATTGAACTTTCAAGGAACAACAACACAAAGTGACTTGCTACTTTCTTTGAACTCTGTTCATGTACAACAGGTTGCCAAATCCCAAAGAAAAATACAAACCTAACATCACATTTTAGACATGATGCATTTCAATTTAACGGAAATATTTCAAAATTTTAGTCTTAAGATATAAATAATTACTGGAAATTTTGAAATTAAATACAGTATATGGGATTTTTTTTCCCCTTAGGGCTCTCCTTGTCATTTCCTCAGACTTAAGTTAAATGCTCAATAAGAATTCAGCACAAAGACAACATGGAGGTCTCCCTTAAGTTTCCTGCTTTTCCCTGGGATAGAAACCAAGCATGGCTTGTAATGTGATACTGAAGTGAAAACAAATGATTGTTGATAGACATTTCCAGTTTCAGGGCCCAGAATACATTGTTCTGTCTGAAATGTTTTAATATTTACATTGTATTTTATGTGTGACCCAGTTTTATTCATTCTGTATAAAATGTGATGTTTCTTCAATTTCAAAAAATTTGGGATAAGATACATTACAGGACATGGAAACCTCCCTTAAGGAATACTTATATGAATATATGGCACTATTCTACTATTGAAACAGCGACTAGTGTTGGAAAATACTTTTTTAATTTCTCTTCATGTTGAAAGTAAAATGGCATTAAGGATGTGTTTGGTTGGCTTACAACTGACTGAATTTCTTATTCTTTCCTTCCTTTACTCTCATTTTTCCAACTTCTCTTTAGTCTCAGTCCAAGTATGTTCTGTAATGACATGACAAAGTGTGAGTTTTGGAGTCAGAAACATCCAGGTGCACATCCCAGGTTCCCCACTTCTGACCTGGGAACACCTCTTACTTACGTGAGCCTCTGGTGCCTCGTGTGCAAAATGTGTGTAATCCTATCTCTTCCACAGGATTTTGCTAGGACAAAATCAGATTAAAAGTTTAAGTTCAATCAATTTGTAAGCATTCAGTATAGATCTTAGTTCCCTTCACTTTTCTCCTAATTTCCTCTTCCCTTCTAACTTCAGTACTTATATAAAAGCCAACGCATGCCATGTATACCATTATCTGTGTTACCTTGTCCTCCTTTAGGCTTGGATTGTCTCATTCTAAATGTGTCCATGCGAAGGGTTGGAGGAAAATAGAAAGCAATATGCAAATTTGCCTTTCCTTCTGATTTGAAGTTATTCCTGGGATAACTGTTGGTCTACCTCCAGCTAATTCTGCCTTAAACACGTATTTAGAAGGGCTACAAAACTCTCCCTCCTGTACTCCTCCAATCCGTGCTAATCTCTCTTATCCTCAGGACGCCTAGCCAGATGTGGGGAAAGAAAGGAAGACATGTAGGTAAAGGAACAAATTTCAAACATGGCTCCAGAGCATCTTGATGGCTTCTGCTCCTGAGGACCTGTAGGGTGGGTCAGCCATTGCTAGGAAGGTCGTGTGCCCGGAGCAAGTACCTGGTTGTCATGGGTGATACTCCAAGGATTCTATTAAAGTAAGATGTGTGTTGTCAATCATAGACAGCTAGCTCCTGGAGCTACCGAATCCTATAAACAAAAGATAACTTGTGAGTGTTCAGGGGTGAAGAGAAGGTGTATTGATTCCTTAGGAGTGAAAGCCAATATTTGAAAGACATATTTTTTATTTTACTGACGTTTTTTAGTTGTGATAGAAAAATCCTACTCTCCACTGATTATTCATGGAAGTCCCCAAACTTCAGTGAAGAACAAGCAGGACACTCCTTGACACTTGCACAGAGCCAAAGCTGTAAGGATAGAAGCTATACATTTATAATTCAGTAGAGAATGATTTAGCCTCTTCTGTGGGTACAATTGCTGTACATCCCTTATTTTTGTTGCATAGGTGTAATTGAGAATCACACCTTTTCTACCACTTAGATGTAGTAGTGTGTTTTTAATAAATGTTTTAACTATTCTATTTTATATTCTTTAATTGGCTGTCAGATCAAGAACTTTTAAAATTATATACAGGGGCATCTGAGTGGCTCAGTCAGTTAAGCATCCGACTTTGGTTCAGGTCATGGTCTCACGGTCCATGAGTTCTAGCCTGCGTCAGGCTCTGTGCTGACAGCTCAGAGCCTGGAGCCCGCTTCAGATTCTGTGTCTCCTTTGTCTGCCCCTCTGTCACTTGCACTCTGTCTCTTGCATTGTCTCAAAATTAATTTAAAAAAACATTAAAAGAATGAAATAAAATTATAGACAGTATTTTTGATGCTAAGGCAAGACAAAACAGGGTTGGAGCAAAGGGGCAGGAAGTTGGGAGGAAAAGACTTAGGGAAAGTATTCTGTCCTCTTACTTCTAGGAAGGGTAATAGCCCTTAATGTTTTTTATGATATAAGCTACTCAAGGTTTTCCATTCAACTTTGTTGCTAAGAAAGTAATAATAAATTTTGTGGTGGTGGTGGGAGAAGGAATAGAACAAACATGGAGGTTTGGGGAAAATAAAAGTAAATTATGTGTACCCCTGGCATAAAACTGACCCAGTTCCTGGCCCCCAGAATTGGGAAAAGTCTCTGTATCTCTTGATTTGAACACCTGAACCTGCTATACGGCCAGTGTCTCTGAGGTGTGAGGATTTAAAGGGACAGGGTTATGGAGGTGATTGCCAGGACGCACACTTAGCACAGTAGCTGTGAAAGCCAAAGCCAGAAAATTCAGAGAGAACATTGTAATTTGTGATATCTCCCTCTGGAATCTAGGAATGAGACTGCTGGATCCCCCATGTTGGACAGACAGAGTGTCTGATTAGTTGATCATCCTCTAGAACAGAGGACACCAATGGCAGCGGTGGACTGAAGAACATGAAGGCTTTTTCTTCCTGGAGAGAGAAATCACATGGAACTTTATTTTGAATTACACAGGTCCTTTGAGCCTTTAATCGGTCAAAGATGGGGAGCCCCGAGAAATGTGGTACTATCTTCTTGGCAAGCAAACAGATAAGGACATAGAGTTCATTTTAGCGAAATGCGAAAATAAACATGGCCACAATCAGTACCCTGGCTATTGTGGAATATTGTATACTTGTTGATATTAGTCAATCTCAAGGGCGAGTGGTAAGTTTTGTGCAGCTTTCACCGGAAGAGTAAATTAAAACCTCTGTTGACCTATAATATCACTTGCATTTTCAAATTGTATAGTTACTAAGGATGTACGGTGAATTTGAATTTCCATTCAAGAAGCATTTTCCAAGTTACCCCATTTTCTTCTCTGTAGTAAGTACCTCAGGTCTTTTTCCACACCATTTACGAAATACATAATTGTTTCAGGTTTGTGACTAAATTGTCACAACATATCACAGAAATATCATTTGTTTTCATTGTGGCTGTACAATTCACGGTTATGCTTTAATTTGACTTGATTCCTTCCTATCTGATCGATATATATCAGATGTCCAACTGGCTCAGTAGTTCTTCGCAGAACCAGTGGAGGTAAAAGCCAGAAAAATGTGTAAACCATTAAATGGTTGTTATTGTTGTTTACTTTTCTGCTGAGTCTCACCTAGATTTTCCATTTTCAAATTATGTAACCGATATAGTGAATAAGCAAGGTAGTCAGAATCCATTCAGAAAACAATTCTATTCTTTATCCTTAATTGTCCATTCAAACTTGGCAGGTTCTTCCTCTAAGTGTGGAAAAAATCTGATTCCACACAGTTTTTTTAGCAACTTTATTAAGGAATAATTGAAATATAGTAAACTGCATATATTTAAAGTATACAATTTCATGGGTTGTGATACAGAAAGTGTAAATATGTACTTTCAAACCCATTATCATAATCAAGATAGTGGATCACTTCCAATTTCATTATGCTCCATTTTAATCTCTCCCAGCCTCCCTTTCCACCCTCTACTTCCATCTCCAAACAAGTGCTAATCTGCTTCTGTCACTATACATCACTTTGAATTTTCCGGAATATTATATAAATGAAATCATATAGCATGTAATCTTTTATAACTTTAACTCAGCATCACTATTCTGAGATTTATCCATGTTATGGTGTGTATTAATACCACAAATCTACTCACTTGGTTTTTTTTAAGTTTATTTATTTATTTTGAGAGACAGAGAGAGCATGAGCAGGGGAGGTCAGAAAGAGAGGGAGAGAGAGAATCCCAAGCAGGCCCTGCACTGCTAGTGTGAAGCCTGACAAGGGGCTCGAACTCACAAACAGTGAGATCATGACCTGAGCCAAAAATCAAGAGTCAGTCACTTAACTGACTAAGCCACCCAAGAGACCCCTAATCACTTGTGGATGCACATTTGTGTTCTTTCCAGTTTTTTGCTATTAGGAATAAAGCTACTGTGAATATTCATGTACAAGACTTTGTATGCACATATTTTTTGTAATTCTGGGTTAGATAAAGATTTCTTATATATGAAATTAAAAGCAAAATTCGTAAAAGAATGAATAAAAAACTGATCTTTTTTTGTTTTTGTTGTTTTGGTTTTGGTTTTGGTTTTGGTTTTTAATATAACTTATTGTCAAATTGGTTAACATTTAATATAACTTATTGGTCAAATTGGTAAGCTGTCTCTTGGTTTTAGTGGTTCATTGCTTACATACAACACCCAGTGCTCATCCCAACAAGCACCCTCCTCAATGCCCATCACCCATTTTCCCCTCTCCCTCACCCCATCCCCCATCAACCCTCAGTTTGTTCTCTGTATTTAAGAGTCTCATATGGGTTTGCGTCCCTCTCACTCTGTTTGAAACTACTTTTTCCCCTTCTTTCCCCATGGTCTTCTGTTAAGTTTCTCAGGATCCACATATGAGTGAAAACATATGGTATCTGTCCTTCTCTGACTGACTTATTTTCGCTCAGCCTAATACCTTCCAGTTGCATCCACATTGCTGCAAATGCCATGACTTCATTCTTTCTCACTGCCAAGTAGTATTCCATTGTATACATAGACCACATTTTCTTTATCCATTCATCAGTTGTTGGACATTTAGGCTCTTTCCATAATTTGGCTATTGTTGAAACTGCTGCTATAAACATTGGGGTACATGTGCCCCTATGAATCAACATTACTTGGATAAATTCCTAGTAGCGTTATTGCTGGGTCATAGAGTAGTTCCATTTTTAATTTTTTGAGGAACCTCCACACTGTTTTCCAGAGTGGCTGCACCAGTTTGCATTCCCACCAACAGTACAAGAGGGTTCCCGTTTCTCTACATCCTCGCCAGCATCTAGTAGTTTCCTGAGTTGTTCATTTTAGCCACTCTGACTGGTGTGGGGTGGTATCTCCATGTAGTTTTGATTTGTATTTCCCTGTGATGAGTGATGTTGAGCATTTTTTCATGTGTCTGTTAGCCATCTGGATGTCTTCTTTGGAAAAGTGTCTATTCATGTCTTCAGCCCATTTCTTCACTGGATTATTTGTAAAAACTGCTCTTTGAGAAACATTGGTAAGGGAACATAAAGCTAAAGGTGAAGAGAAAATATTTGCAAATCATAAAAATGTTGAAAACTTATATATAAAATATATTTTTAATATCAAAACTCAATAAAGAGAAAACAATCATGTGAAAAATTGGGAATGATTTAAACAGATATCACCAAAGATTAAATCTGGATTTATCTATATCTATATCTATAGATAGATAGATAGATAGATAGATGGCAAATAGGTGCATGAAAAGATGCTCACCAACATTCATTACCAAGGAAATTCAAATTAAAACCACAAAGAGATACCACTACACATTTATTAGAAGACTGAAATTAAAAAGACTGATTGTACCAAGTATTAGAGAGATCATAGAACACCAGAGACTTTAAGACACTTCTGGAGGGAATTTAACATGGTTTTTAATAACTTTGGAAAGCGGTTTGACAGTTTCCTAAAGTATTAAACATGTACCCCCCAAATGGGACCACAATTCCACTCCTCATATTTACTCATAAGCAATGAAAGGATATCCATAATATCTTTTTACTCAGAAAATAAAAATTCCTCTAACCATATTTAGTCACCAAAAAATTGTGTCTCTAATAAGTGAAATATCCATTTTTAGGTAGTAATCAAAACTCCGAACTACAGCCAAAATTCAGACTTCCTGTCTCCCCAAGTTCTGGCTTCCTTAATTTTTTTTTCAACATTTATTTATTTTTGGGACAGAGAGAGACAGAGCATGAACGGGGGAGGGGCAGAGAGAGGGAGACACAGAATCGGAAACAGGCTCCAGGCTCTGAGCCATCAGCCCAGAGCCCGACGTGGGGCTCGACGTGGGGCTCAACGTGGGGCTCGACGTGGGGCTCGACGTGGGGCTCGACGTGGGGCTCGAACTCACGGACCGCGAGATCGTGACCTGGCTGAAGTTGGACGCTTAACCGACTGCGCCACCCAGGCACCCCAATTCTGGCTTCCTTAAAGTTGGCCCCTGAAGAAGGAAAGGGTTGTGTGACTCACTTCCTCTTACTCCCTCTCCTACCATCGAATCATCTTCCATCTTTGCACCACTAGCTGAGAATCCTGTCTACTCTAATGTCTGGCCCCAGAGAAGGAGAGCAGATTAGGATTTTATGTGATAATATCAGGATGTGTCAGGATATTTGGTTTCTCTGAACATGTTAAGTGTTCACAACTGACTTTTCTTCCTTTTAAGAGTCTTTGTGGGTCTCCTCAGGACATCCTTCTCCTATAGCTTCCAGTTGCTGAAACGTCTCACTGCAGATCCCCTGATGTGGGTGCTGCACTCTTTGACAGTAGACAGTGAGTCCCAACAGGCTGGGGACCCAGATAAGATTCCATCCTCCTTTGCAAGATGTTAACCGGTTGCAGACCAGCTCTCTCTGTGCATGGCTCATATCTTATCCACAAAATTCGTAAGGACCTAAAATAGTCAAAAATATATTTGAAAAAGTATAAAGTTGGAGTACTAATACTACCTAAGTTCAAGATGTATCATAAAGTTAAATATTTAAGACATGTATTGGATTGGCATAAATTATTGGAACAGAATGCAGAGAACCCAGAAGTAGGTCTATATGGTCAGTTAATTTTTTAAAGCGTCTAAAGGCAATGTAAAAAAAAAAAAAGGTAATATTTTCAACAAATGATGTTGAACCTTGGATATCCATATGCAAACAAAGTTTAACTTGAATTCATAGCCTGAACCATATGCAAAAGAGAAAATATTCGTTTTCTTGGATTAGGCAAAAATTTCTTAGCCATTCACCTGAAACTGATATAACGTTATATGTAGAATTCTTAGCTATAATGCCAAAAGCATAATTCATAAAAGAAAGCAATAATAAATTGGATTTCATTACATTCAGAACTTTTGCTCTTTGAAAGACACTGTGAAGACAATTACAAGACAAGTCAAAGCCTGGGGGAAGATATTTCAAGTCACACAACTGGAAAAGAGCTTGTATCCAGAATGCATGAAGACCTCTCGAAAGTCAATAATAAGAAAACAAAAATGCATATTAAAAAGTCGGCCAAAGATCTGGTCAGACACTTCACCAAGGAAGACACACGGCTGACAAATAAGAACATGAAAAGATGTTCAACATCATTAGTCCTTGGGTCTTTAGGAAAATGCAAGTTATAACCATAAGACACCACTACACACTTATTAGATTGGCTAAAAACGACTTCTTTAAGTTGACTTTACCAACCATGGACAAAGATGTAGAGCAACTGAAATTTTCATACATCGTGGGTGGAAATGTAAATGGTGGCATCTCTTTTGAAAATTTTTCGGGAGTCTCTTAAATTAAGTATGCACCAACCATTCTACCCCCAGGTGTTTGCTCAAAAGAATTCAAAGTTTCAGGCCACAGAAAGGCTTATATATGAATGTCCATAGCAGTTTGATTTGCAGCAGGCAAAACTGGAAACAAGCCAAATGCCCATCAACAAGTGAATGTTTACGCGAACTGTGGTTTATCCATACTTATCAAACTGCTACTCATTAATGAAAAGAAATGAAGCGTAGATATACATGCCACAACATGGATGTTATCTCAAAATTATTGTGCCAGTGCAGAAGAAAAAGTGAGTATATACTGTATGATTTCATTTACATGAAATTCTAAAAACTGAAAACTAATCTACAGTGACAGAACGTAGAGCAGTGGTTGCCTGGAGGTGTAAGTGGTGTAAGTTTCTTGAAACCAAAATCAACATGATGAAAATATTCTTCACTCCCAAAATGTCCTTCTGTCCTTTGATGATTTCTTCCACTCTCCTCTCATACGCTACTCCCCCTGCCTATATGCAGCCATAATGCTGCAATTTATTGTATGTCCATTGTACCTCAGTAAAATTGCTCAAAATATTTTTTAGGGCATATTACAGAAATGATGAAAAGCCACTCACGCCCACGCTTGGCAACCTGCAGCTTGGATGTCAGAAACAGCCCTTCGGGTGTTAGATTGGCCCACCTGGGCTGACCGTGACTTGATTCATAGCTCTGGGAACAGGGTGAATGCCCTTTTCTGCACTTGCCACTGAAAGTTCAATACATTCATTGAGCAAAACCACGCGCCAGGAGTAAAAATGCCGGGCAGAGTTAGCTTCCCCCACACAGCACAGCATGCCCCATCTCCCTAGCCCTTCTCACTGGGAGGCAGGGTGCTCCAGTGGCTCTCTGCGGTTGGATTTGTGACTGAGTCCTGCAACCACCGCTTCCAAACTGTGTAACACTGTGCTAAACACCTTTGCTCTCAGAACTTCATTTTGCTAACCTGTAGAGTGGAGAATATAATACCCACCTCACGAGGGCTATTAGATAAGGATGTAGGGAATGATACATGCAGCAGGATCAATTTTGCACACAAAAAAACACATCATTCATTTATGATTATGGTTAGAACAATATCAAGAAGCAATCGTCCCAAGAGGCTGCTGGTGCCTGTGTTGTAGGGCATCGTTTCTACATCGGAGGATGGTCCTAAACTTGCCTGTCCTCATATGGTTTCCACTTTTAACAAAATAAATACCCTTTAAAAAATTAGGTCACTTTTACCTGAAAGAATACTGTGAGTAGTAAAGCACATTCGAATATGTAAACTTTAGAGCAATTTTAAGTACAACCAGCAGAATAGAAAAAAAGGACCACAGTTGCTACACTACAGGGAAGAAAATGTTCCTGAGCAAACAGTCTACTGCTCTGTGCAGACTCTCACTAATTAGAATTAATTAGTACTGGTAGGGCTCCCATGAAATGCACTGAAAATGGATGGCACGTTCATCAACACAGAGTAATGATAAATGACGGTGCGTTGAGTTGGGGTGATGTGATTAATAGAATCTATAGAAGTCCAGGCTGCCTTTTACTTGGAGTAGTATTTTTCTGAATGGATTCAAGAAGCAGATTTTTTAAAGCACATCAATTTAAATGAATAGGAAATAGTGGTGGTGACAGATGTTCTAAACCCTAGAGAAGTCATGCGGAAGATAATATTGCTTCCTTACACTCTTATAGGACCAACTTGTTTAACAAAGGGCTTTCACATTCTTTCACTGAACCTTCTTATTTGCCTGATGACTTAAACAAAGCTGGTATTAAGCCCCATTATATACTTGAGAAACCAAAATTCAGAAAGCTTGGGTCACTTGTCCGTAGTCAAATAGCTGGCACACTTCAGAAATGGGTCTATATTTAGAGCATGTGCGGTATTTTTGTCCGCTTGGCATCTGCTACTATCTATTCTAAAAATAATATCCTGATTTTGTTTGGGAAGAACCATCACTCCTCCTCTCTTCAATCATGTAGCTTTAACGTCACCAACACCACTCATAGGTTCAGAGTGGGTTTTAGAGCCCCTACTACATGTGTCAAAGAGGGATCTCTTTTTTTTCTGGGGCTATATGTAAGTTGCTTAGCTGGAAACACAGGTCTATCAAAGGTCACCACATGTCATATGGAAAATGCCGGCTTAGCAGTTCCAAATTAAAGGAGAGTAATGCCAAAAAAGGCAGAGGGAGGAGGGAGAGTAAAAAAGGGAGGAAGGGAGAGAGAGAAAGGAGATCATCTGGGGTCATCATTTGAATCCCTGAATGTAACATCCAGTTGTGCTCAAAACCAAACCTACTCTGGGAGGCAAATCATTAGAGACTTCATGTTTTTATTTATTTTTGAGGGAGAAAGAGAGAGAGACAGAGCACAAGTGGGGGAGGGGCAGACACAGAATCCTAGGCAGGCTCCAGACTCTGAGCTGTTAGCACAGAACCTTACATGGAGCTTAAACTCATGAACTGTGAGATCATGACCTGAGCTGAAGTTGGATGCTTAACTGTCTGAGCCACCCAGGCGCCCCAAACCATGAAAGACTTAAATACAGAGAACAAACTGAGGGTTGCTGGAGGGGTGTTTGGTGGGGGGATCGGCTAAATGGGTGATGGGCATTAAGGAGGGCATGAGCCTTGGGATGAGCCCTGGGGGTCATACGTAAGTGATGAATTATTAAATTCTCCTCCTGAAACCATTATTATAATATAGATTAACTTACTTGCATTTAAATAAAATTTAAAAAAAAATAGCTGCTAAAAAAAGTTATATGACCCAACAAATTCCTTCTTATTTTGTTTAATCTAGCCTGTTTTTTTTTTGTTTCTGTCACTTTTACCTGACTAATACAGACAAGAATTCAGGTCTTTGGACCCATATTTCAGTGGTCTTCACTGCACTAGAATTCCTCCCTTGGAAAAAAAATAACTATAAAATTATGATAGTTCATAGGTATTAAGTACTTTGGATATGCTACCTACCCTTCCAAATACATATATTAACTCTTTAATCCATACAACAGCTCAGGAGTTAACATGTAGAATCATCTGATGAATAAATAACCAACACACAGAACAATTAAATAGCTTCACCCAGTATACATCCCAAATAAATGGAGGAGCCAGGATTTGAACATATTCAGTCTGGTCACAGAGCCAGTGCCTTTTTGAGTGAGGCTATACTTACTCTTTTTTTAAAGCTGAATTATTCTCTGACCAATATGAGGCCAGCAGTTGGGTAAATGCTAGCTTCTAGTGAGCAGTGAATAGGACACATGGATGAAGGAGGAGCCGCCCACAATCAATCTGGGTCCACTGCAGTTGGCAAAATCCAATGGGGATGAAAAGTATCTCCTTACCTGTTTTGGTTTTTTGCTGCATATTCTTAGTCACCACTAAGACATGAGACATGGAAGCCTTGATAAAGCTGGCACTCCAGTTGGAACAGGTGCATTGTATCGTAATTTGTAAGACTCCATGTTTTCCTGATGCCTCAACGTCCCCACAAATGGGCTGTGAGTACCATCTGAAGGTAACCAAACACACCAGTGTGTTAAGGCTGGTCTCTGTTACAAGTTCCCCTCTAGCCCTCCCCTGACTAGGATCCAGTGACATTCAAAGGCACCAATGAAATCCCCTCATGTCTTTTGGTTGAGCACTCCACCATGACCCCCAATGAAAACACTTGCTCACACGCCCTCATCTGCTCTCAGCTCCCCTCTGCTTGCTTGAGCCCACTCTCTTGGAGTTCCTTTTGTATGGACCCTTGCATGGTGTGCCATGCCTCCCTCTTCTAGGACCTGTAAGTGTAATAAATTTATTCTACTCTCCTATGCCTTGCTATAGTGTTTTTCCACGTCCACAACAGATTAATCATCAAAGACCCCATTTTAAAATAATATAATTGTTCTTTCCAACATACGTGTACATCTCGAGTTTTTTTTTTCACTCTCTGCCAGGTTATGCTTAGGTTTACTTCGTCAATCCGGAGTCAGAGGAGTATAGCCTCAATTAATTATTTTGAAACAAAATTTTACATATTCCTGAATGTGTTCCCACAGATTTTATTTCATTTGCTCTCCCAACAGATCTTTGAGGCAGGCCAGGCTATAAAATTCCCATCTATGAAGATGAGAAATCTGAGATCAGGAGATATCTTGTTCAGGGTCACCCTGATGTTGTGTAAGGGGATGAACCAGCTTCTCTTCCGCTACACCATCCCATTTTTTTGTTGTTGTTGTTTTCTTGGGTGAATTCTGTATGTTTCTCAATCTCACTTGTAAAATATGACCCATTTCTATATCCCCAGGTCCAACCCCAAGCTCATAATCTTCACCTCTAACCCATTTTCTGATGCTGTCCCTGACATCTTTCTTCTTTGCCTTTCAGATATTTCTATCTGAATACCTTTGTTGCCATTAACTTCCATCTCTATTTTTTATATACTGGCCTGTGGATGGACTTCAGCAGCTCAAGCCATGATCTACTTTGACAATCTTTAATGGAATATGACCACCACTAACTAGTCTTTTTCCTGATACTCAGTCATTCAGACTGCTCTCCACCTTCCCTGAAATCTTCAGTCGCTCACTGCCATCCTCCCCAAACCTCCCAATTTGAACCTGCAGAATAGCAACGTGGTCACAGATGGTAAGGACTCCTAGCCCACCATTTGTAGCAGCTGATGGCATTCTTTTAAATCTAGCATTAAAAAAAATCAGAACATACATATGCATCACCTGTGTCTTGAAACACAGAATAAGGAGAGACACTTATACACCCACATCTTGCCAAATTCTACTGATGAGAAAACTCATCAAGATGACAGGACCACTGGTTGACCCCTGAGTTAGACCTCTATAATCAGAGGCTCCTTGCTCCCAGAAACTGCCTCAAGGACACAGCCTTGAGTTAGTAAGTGGTGTTGGAACCATTTGGATGGTATACAGTATTGAGCCCCGTTAAGGCCTCTATATAAATTTTTAAGATTTGGTGGGAAGATGGGGAGATCTATTTGTCTTGCTGCTGCCCAAGGCAAGAGTTATGGGTAAATTCCTTGCTTATTAAATCTGACACCTACCAGTCTGGAATGGCCTGCTTCTTTCTTTGGTCTCTTCTCGCCCTCCATGTGTGGAGGCCAGTTTCAGATCATACCTGGAAAGCTCCCAAGGAGGTTGTGAACCAGCATGTACCCTGGTCCCAGATTCACCTTTAAATACTTTCACTCCCATGGTGCCTGGGTAGCTCAGTCAGTTTAAGCATCTGACTCTTGATTTCAGCTCATGTCATGATCTTGCCATTTGTTGAGTTCGAGCCCCACATTGGGCTCTGCACTGACAGTGCAGAGCCTACTTGGATTCTCTCTCTCTCTGCCCCTCCCCCACTCACTGTCTCTCAAAATAAATAAATATGCACTTTAAAAAAGTAATAATAAATATTTTTCACTCCCTAAAGGAGTATACTCATGAGGTATTCCACAGTCTAAAATTTTACAGTATTATAGAGTTAAGAGGAATCTGATAGATGAGGAAACTGAGCTCCTCAAAGATAAAGGAGTTCTACCGGTCAGGGCAGGCAAATTATTATAACCCACAACACCAAACTTATAGTGGCTCAGCTTAATGGTAGTCTATCTCTCACTCAAATCATAGTCTAATTTAGGATGGCAGATGTGTATCTTAGGGGCCCAGGGTCTTCTATGTGGGCCCTTTGATTCCTCTTTTTGTAACTAGTGATTGCAGAAAGAAAAGTACATGCAAAATTCCACAAGAGGTTTCAATGGGCCTAGACTAGGGGTACATCAAATCAGCTCACATTTCATTGACCAAAGTTCAGTTACATGGACACATCTAACTGCAAGGGAGGCTGAGGAATATAGTGAAGTGTTTTTGTTTTGTTTTGTTTTGTTTTGTTTTGTTTTGTTTTGTTTTGTTTTTAATTGCAGGCATTACCTGGTTTATAAGTTGCCTTAAATATTTTACTTAAAAAAAAAAAAAAAAGCCATTTAGAAATTTATGCTAGGGGCGCCTGTGTGGCTCAGTCAGTTGAGTGTCTGACTCTTGATTTTGGCTCAAGTCATGATCCCATCATCGTGGGATCAAGCCCTGCATCAGACTCCAAAATCCTCCCTCTCTTCCCACTCCCTATGGGACTTCATTGCCATATTGATCTAGCTTTTCTTTCTACTCATGTGCCCCAGTTGAGAGTTAACCCTAAGGTATTTGAAACATCGACTGAAATAAAGCTACAGTATGAAAGCTGCAAACTGTTTTCTAGGCCTCTAGATTAAATATTTTAATTCCTCTTTGATGCAACCAGCATTCCCCCCATGGAAAATCGCTTCAAGTTGGCTCTTGATATTATTCAAATATTAAGCCAGAAGTTAAACTGTGATGCAAACATTAACTTAAATGCCTATGTTTTACATGGACCATATGACTTTATATATTGCTAAAGTAAGAATTATATTTCAGACTTTTCTTGGTTTTCTATGTGTATACTGGATTTTTGTAGTAGAAAAATAGAAAACAGAAAAATAGAAAAAACCTTTATTTTTTTTCTATTGAACAAATCATCACAAACTTAATGACAATAAGAATTCATTACCATTCGGTTCTGTAGTTTGGAAGACTGACACGGTCTCACTGGGCTAAAATCATGGTGCTGGTAAGGCTACCTTCCTTTCTGGGGCCTCTTGGGGTATATCTGTTTCTTTTCCTTTTCCATCTCCTGGAAGCAGTTCACATTCCTCACCTGTGGTTCCTTTCCTCCCCCGGCAAGTTCAACAACATCATGTCTCTCTGGCCGTTCTTCCATAGTCACATCTCCTTCTGATCCTCTTCTGCCTCCCTCTTCCACTTATAAAGATCTTGATTATTATATTGAGGCCAGTGGACAGTCCAAAATAATATCTCTATATTCAGGTCAGCTGCTGAGCATCTTTAATTCTCCTTTGCCACGTCAGGTAATACACTTGCAGTTTAGGGATTAGGACACGGACATCTTGGGGACCCTTGTTCTGCCAGTTAACTGGTGCCAATAACACTGGTTATTGTATCGCGAGAAATACTAAAATGGAAGAGTGGATTCCGACTACGTATGGATCGAGACTTGTAAGGCTCTGGCCCAAATTACTGTGTACATTTGTAAAAGTGAGATGGAAAGCATGAAGAGGACAGTAAAATGTCAGTATTTGTAAAAGAGAAGGGCCAGAAGGGAAAAGCAGAAATAACTGCTTTCATGAATGCCTTTGTAAGTCTCCTGGCATTAGGAGTGTTGATCCGGCACAAGTTGGGAAATTTGAAAAATAATTCTTTTTGTTTGGGCTTTGCCAATCCCACAGGGCATCAGTAAGACTCTTTCACGAAAATTGAAGGGAGGTAGACTTTGGCCTGGTGAGTCAAATCAAGGGAGGGAGAAATGACTGAAGCAGATAGATTACTTTGTGAGTATAAGTGATGTTCTTCTTTGGGGATCTGAGAAATCATTGGGGTCACTCTTTGGATGGGTTTTAAGTATCTTAAGTATCAGATGATGGGAGCCACAGCTAAAACTTGGTCTGAAAATGTTAATTCCACTTCAAAAAGTCCTCAGAGACTTTAAAGCATATATATATATATATATATATATATATATATGTATGTATATATATATACATATATATATATATGCATATACACACAAATATATATAATTCCTCTAGAATTTAGATTTCCTTCTATGGAAGGAATCATTTCATTATTCATTATTCATTTCGTTATTCATTATTTCATTATGCTAAGTGAAATAAGTCAGTCAGAGAAAGACAGATACCATATGTTTTCACTCATATGTGGATCATGAGAAACTTAACAGAAGACCATGGGGGAAGGGTAGGGGAAAAAATAGTTACAAACAGAGAGAGAGGGAGGCAAACCATAAGAGACTCTCAGACACAGAGAACAAACTGACGGTGGATAGTGGGGTGGGGGAGAGGGGAAAATGGGTGATGGGTATTAAGGAGGACACTTGTTGGGTTGAGCACCGGGTGTTGTATGTTAACGATGAACCACGGGAATCTACCCCAAAAACCAAGAGCACACTTTACACACTATACGTTAACCAATTTGACAATAAATTATATTTTAAAAAAGAGTAAAATATAAAAATAAAAAATAAATTTCCTTCTATCATTAAACATGATCAGAGCAACCAAAGAAAGCATTTATTTGACTAATTCTGCTTTTGTTTCTACGTTTCAGCAGAGAATTTGGAAGTATTTTTGTTCTTGTACATTCTATTGCTCCATTAACTTAAGCTTCAGTAGCTTGCTCTGTGCATCTTTGCTTAGTGGAAATGTGGTAGCAGTAGTGAAAGCAAACTTATTTGAAAGACATCTCCCTTCCCAACTGTTGTTTCCCAAAACCAAGCCCACTGACAAGAGTAAGGTATGTTTCCTAGAGAGAGAGAGAGAGAGAGAGAGAGAAGAAATTTGACTTTACAGGAGTCCATTTGAGAAACACATAAAAAGAGGAAGATCTGGAAGAAGACCTTTCTGAGGACCAGGACAGGAGACAGAAGTCTGTGGATTTCATTAGGAGCTAAGGCCTATATACAGCTTCAGACCAATACCTCAAGAGAGGGCCAGACTTTGGAAAAGGGTTACTGCACATCATCTTTAGGGAATTGAGCAATGGCGCCCCAGCCTCAACAGACTGTTGAAAGGGCGGGCCTACGCCAGCCGACTCCATCTTGTTGTGTTCTCCACCTTGAGTGACTATGTCCCCGACATGACCCCTTTTCCGGGAAAATCACAGAAACCTCAGACCGCGCCTCCTCCCCTTGAGTAACCTCCCGCTCACCCGTTCAAACTTCCTGATCAAAACACGCCCAGCGACCTGCCTAACAGGACTCCGACCCTTCCCCAGCCAATCGGCCGAGGCCACGACCCTTCCCCAGCCAATCGGCTGAGGCCACAGCCATTACCTCACCAACTGCCCCTAGGCCCCAATAAAACCTTTGTGCTTTTGAAACTCGCTCTCTCTCCTTGGTATCTCACCGCTGCGTCGGTGCAAGTAGGGGATTGAGCTGGAGCTAGCTCAAATAATGGCTCTTTTGCTTTTGCATCAGTCTTGGCTCCCTAGTGGTCTTTGGGGATCACGAATTCTGGGCATAACACTCTCATGCTTTAGGTATGACCTAGATGTAGCAGAACCAAGTGGGAGGGATCCCTGGATATCTCTACAGTGATTTGTGTCACTGATAACAGATAACATCTATTATCTTCAGGACCTGGATACATTCACGTGAAATCCACAGTGCACTGCACTTCTCCAGAGAATGGTAACAGCAACAATGATGGGGGTGGCGGTTGTCTATTCCCTTGCAAACCACCTCTTTCCAGCAAAAGGAAAGGGAATGCTCAAAAGTGAGCTGATTTTAGAAAGCCAGGGGATGTGCTATTTCATGCTAGTTTATGAGCAAAGATTCTTACCTGGCTTTAGTTGCTTTCTACCCTTTTCTCCATGATTTTATCGTTAGTGACAGGTTGTCTACAAACACTACCTCTGAATTATTATTATAATTATAGTACAGCCCCTAGCTCTTTACCCACCCCCAGTGAAGGAATCAAAGTAAATGGTTACTTTGTTTTCTCAAATCTACCAGTAACACTTCTCTGAATATGTTCTTTCTGTAAAGTCACTAAAGATCTTCCTGGATTGCAGGTACAACCATGATCTCTACAAGGTGGCAGCTTGGATGTTCAAACTGAATTCAGCTGTATTACATATACACCTCCTACTCCTCTACCGAGCCCTAGTGAAGGAATCTTGACCTTCTTAGGCACCGAGAACCCAGACTGAAGCAAGCAGGGGTAAAATGAATGACTGCGAAAACCATTTCTCTCTAGAGGCACGGAGAGGAGGAGGACCTTTTGACAAGAGGTCCCTGTAAGTGTTCATAACAATAGGATTGGCTGATTTTTAGAAATAATAGCAAGAAAAAGAAAGAAATATATGGAGTATTTTGGGAATTGAATTACTCAGAAATGAGCAGCCTAATGATTTCTACTTAGTCATAGTAGATACGGAGTTCTGCATACTAAAAAGAGACACTTCAGGGTCATTATACTGTGGGGTCAATCCTAGTCTTGGTTGATGGCAAACAAAAGCTTTATATTTGCATATCACAGGCTTTTAAAGTTCTTGGAGGTGAATGTTACTAATGTATGCAGAGAGAAGTTAAGATGTGTGGCAAAGCAGCAATGATAAAAAATTAATGCTTACTACTATGTGCCAATTACTCTTTTAAGTATTGTACACATATTATCTCATTTAGTTTGGCTGATCAGAATGATAGCAATAAATTACAAATTAAAAACAAGGAGACTTTAAGCTCATCCTTTTAATTTATGGATAATATTAAACTATTGCTATTATGCCAACTCTATTATTTTGTAAACATTTACATTATAAATTAGTAAATATTTCAATAATACCCCATATCAATGAAATTACTATAAATTGTATTGTACATATAGCTGTTAAAACCTGAATGTCTTTACATTTTTATTTAAATATTTAAAAACATTAAATAGTATTAACAGAGGCATTCATAGATAATGTTCAAAATCCAAAAGAATAAGACCTATTTTTTTTTTCACTTTATTCTGATACAAAATATTTAAATACAATACCCCTTTCTTTTCTGGTTAATTATTCTCAGTGACATTTTGAGATCAGAATCAGCATATAATTATTCTTTCTCTAAAACCCCTGGAATTAAAGTTGAGCTGACAAAAGAATATTTAAATCTAAGAACTTTTGAAAAATTACCTCTAAGTGAGTCAGCTAGAATGAACTTCATTTTATTAAGATTTTAATTTTTTAAAAAAATCTTTCATTCTTCAAGGTGAATAAGAGGTCTGTGATATTGAAAAACACTTATGGGATGGTACAGGGAAAATCTGTGACTACAAAAATGAAAGTATGGTTTTCTGGAATATGGAGAATGAAAGGAAACTGATCCAGCTCCACTGACCTTCTTCAGTTTCTTAAATTGCAAACACTTTGGCTACTTCAGAGACTTCCCATAAACTGCTTCCTCTCCCCACAATGCTTACCCTGCTCCAACCTACCCTGAATTCTTTGACTACTTTCTACTTATTCTTCCAGTCGCTTCTGCAGGCAAGCCTTCCAGACCTCTCAAGCTATCTTATGCCTCCCTGGTAGATGTTCTGGTGTAAGCTTCCACTTTCATAGTTTTTCATTACATCTTTAGTTTTGCAAATTTTTGTTTGTCACTCTGAAAAGATTGTAAGATCTATTCCATGAAAGCAAGAACTGTGGGGCCCTTGTTCCCTGCTGTATTCCAAACCTTCACCACGATGTCCGCAATATAGCATATGTGCCATAGATATTTAATGAAAAAAGTGAGAAAGATAACAGGAATCTTGAGACAGGGAGAAAAGATTATGATTCAGAAAGCAATAATGCAAAACTATTTTTATTTCCCATAATTATGCACCAATAAATAATATCCAAATTCTCTATTCAGCCAATATTTGTGGAGCACCAGATCTATGCCAGGAAATGATGGTGAACCAGACACCATCTCTGCATGTAGGGTATTTGTAAGTCTGTGGGAGAAACATACGGTAAGAAACGAGGTACTGTTACAGGCATTACGGTAGCATAAGACGGAGTGCCATGGAAGTAGATTGGAGGGGTATCAATTCCAGTATCTACTGCTAAGTTACAAATTGTCCTGAAAGATGGTGTTTAAAACAATTTGTTTTTTGTTTTTTTGGGGGGGAGGGGCAGAGAGAGGGGAGAGGCAGAAGCAGGCCCTGTGCTGACAGCCTGAGGTGGGGCTCGAATTCACAAACCCTGAGATCATGACCTGAGTTGAAGTCGGACACTCAACCGACTGAGCCACCCAAGTGCCCTAATGTGTTATTTTTATATCTCATAATTCTGTGGGTCAGCAGTGTTACCAGAATGTAGACAGGATGGCTTGTCCCTACTCACGATGCCTGAGACCTTAGCTATAATAATTAAAATCGCTGAGGACTGGAATGACTAGAGGCTGGCCACGTACCTCTCTCTATCTCTCTTTTTCCACCCTCTACATGTTGCTAGCTTAGAATTCCTCGTAATATGGCAACTCTGTCAGGACTTCTTATATGTTCAGGACTGTAAGAGAGGATGTTTCAAGACACAAGGAGTAAACGTTACCAATCTCTTACAATCTGGGCCTTCAGTCAAAGTAGGCCTGAATGAGATGCGTATCTCAAATTTCTATCATATTCTTGACAGGGAACAGGTGTCAAACACCTTGTGGCCATCTACAATCCACTGAACTACCTAACTCCGGCGGGGGCATCAGGAGAGGCTTTGTGGAGGGCACAAAAATCTTGGCTGACACCTAAAACAACTGTGAGTTAGGATGAAGAAGTGGAGGGTGGCATACGGGAGGCATTTCAACCAGAGGTCAGTAGTGCAAGAATGCTCACAGTTTGGCCAGAGATGGGTAGAACTGTGGCAGGAAAGGAAGGGACAGCGTAGTGGTGAATGATAAAACTGACTAGAAAAAGAGCAATTCATTTATGAAAGATCAAACATTTCTTCTCTCCACATCCCCATTTCAGTGATAATGGTCAGGATGAAGGTAGTAAGTAGTGCGTAATGGGCAGAGGAGAACGGATTGAGGAGTGCTAGTTCAGAAAGACAAAATGTCGAATCCAGACTCTGACACTAACTATACTGTCCTTTTTTAAAAATATTCTTTAGTTTATTTTTATTTTAGAGAGAAAGAGTGTGTGTGTGTGTGTGTGTGTGTGTGTGTGAGGAGGGGAGAAGGGAAGAGGGAGAAAGAGAATCTCAAGCAGGCTCCACATTCAGTGTGGAGCCAGACATGGGGCTAGATCCCACAACCCTGGATCATGACCTGAGCTGAAATCAAAAGTTGGATGTTCAACCAACTGAGCCAGTCAGGCACCCTTCTTACTGTAGAGTCTTGGGCAAAATTCCATGAGTCACACTTACTACAACTCTAATAAGATGAATCATTTCGGGGCACCTGGGTGGCTCAGTCGGTTGAGCGTCCGACTTCGGCTCAGGTCATGATCTCACAGTCTGTGAGTTTGTGCCCCGCATCGGGCTCCGTGCTGATAGCTCAGAGCCTGGAGCCTGTTTCCGATTCTGTGTCTCCCTCTCTCTCTGACCCTCCCCTGTTCATGCTCTGTCTCTCTCTGTCTCAAAAATAAATAAACGTTAAAAAAAAAAGATGAATCATTTCTTTTCATAATGATATATCATATTAGCTCTTTTTATAGCTAACATTTATTGAACATGTGAGATATTGGCTAAAGGTGCATATTATCTTACTAACAACCCTGTAAAGTAGGTAATTTCATTTCATTTTATAAGAAAGGAAACAGACATAGATAGGAAAATTCTTTTCCTGAAGTTTCCAAGGTTTCAGTGGACCATGAAGTCAGACAGTCTAGTCCCAGAGACACCATCCTTCTCAGCCAGTTCTTCATGCCTCTATGAAGATAAAATAAGATGTCCATTCTAAAAGTCAACCTCGGAATGTAGCAACCACTAGAGATATTCAATAGATAACTTTATCATTTGAGGATACCTAATTCTTTTTTTTTTAATGTTTTTATTTATTTTTGAGAGGGAGAGAGAGAGAGAGAGAGTGAGCGAGCTCACACAAGTCGGGGAGGGGCAGAAAGAGAGGGGAATCCAGCATCTGAAGCGGGCTCCAGGCTCTGAGCTATCAGCACAGAGCCAGATGTGGGGCTCAAACTCATGAACCGTGAGATCATGACCTGAGTCAAAGTCAGACACTTAACTGACTGAACCACCCAGGTGTCCCAGTACTTAATTCTTCATAGCATATTTTGAAGATTCATAGGAGCGTGTCTAATATTACATGCAGATCCCTGTTCAAAGAAAATTCATTACTGTGCAAACTCAGAAAACCATTCAATCGGCATTGAATGCCAGCTCTGTGCAAGTCTGTTCCAGCCTATGATGTGAGATGTATGCATACAGCAGCCGGAATCCCTGCTCTCAGTTCACTGCAGTATAACCTAGGCTATGAGTTCCATCAGAAACAGGCTCTGAGGCAAGGATTCAAACGTAAATAGTTTATTTAAGAGACAATCCCAGGAAATACCTGCAGGGTGTGAGAAACAAAGCAAGGAAGTAAAAACAGAGCCAAGAAAGTTCATTATCTAGCAATTACCTCTGGGCAATAGAACTTTACTCCCTCGGCAGAGAGACAAGAACTTCAGTTATCCCAAGGAAGGGGCAGGGAAGGTGGGGTACCCATCCCTTGACTTCCTGTCCATCATTGGCTGTAGGCTGCTTCCGGGAGCATTAATTCCCTAGCATTCAGCCTACCTTGCTCTTGAGCCAAAAGCACTTGGGTAGCCAAACAGCCCTCAGACCAAGAGTCAGAGGTGTTCAGGGTTAACAACATTCTGCGTGTGGAGGCCACCCTGGGCCAAGGGCCTATGGAAGGGGTCCTTGCAGTAGGTCCTTGCAGTCCTTGCAGTAGGTCCTTGCAATAAGGACAAATGGATGTTACAAATTCTCCCTGTTGAAAATAAGGGAAAAGGGGGCACCCAGGTGGCTTAGTCGGTTAAGCATCCAACTCAGCCTGGGTCATGATCTCGCGGTTTGTGAGTTCGAGCCCTGCATCGGGCTCTTTGCTGTTGCTGCAGAGTCTGCCTCAGATCCCCTGTCTCCCTCTCTCTGCCCCTCCCCTGCTGTCACTCTCTTTGTTTGTCTCTCAAAAATAAACAAATAAGCAAACAAAAAAAAAATAAGGGGAAAGATCCCCCTTCCTTTCTTAGAAAACTTGCAGTTGGATTTCCTCCATCATGACATACTTTTTTTTTTTTTAATTTTTTTTTCAACGTTTTTTTATTTATTTTTGGGACAGAGAGAGACAAAGCATGAACGGGGGAGGGGCAGACAGAGAGGGAGACACAGAATCGGAAGCAGGCTCCAGGCTCCGAGCCATCAGCCGGGAGCCTGACGCGGGGCTCGAACCCACGGACCGCGAGATCGTGACCTGGCTGAAGTCGGACGCTTAACCGACTGCGCCACCCAGGCGCCCCAACATACTATTTTTGAAAGCAAGTCTCAAGTAACTTTATCTTTATTGTCTCCTCTGTCTCTACATACAATCCTGTACGTGGAAGAACTTGACGGCATGTGATGTATAAACCCCTACCTATTCCACATCTGTACTGTGAGCATGCATCATCACAGGCCGTGGGACAGAACTGGGCTACCCTTGGGACGCTGGGAATCTTCAGACCGTGGGAGAACAGGAGTGATCTCAGGTGAGGAGCAGCTCACTGACCATCAAACCTGCCTGTGCCGCCTGCACTCCAAACCGTCCGAGACCTTAACTGAGCATTTATAAGATAGGGAAAGATTAAAGGCTGTGACACTTCAGTCACACTAAGAAAACTACGAAGGACATTTTGTAGACTAGAGAGATGTTTTATGTCCACAAGAAATCAAAACCTGAAAAGGACAGTTAGTTCAGGCAAGAAAAAACAATAAGGATACCAACAGTAAGACATAAACTATCTCAGTACCGAAATCTCTTTCAAACCTTTCCTATTTCATTGGGCTGGTTTGTGTATTCTCCCAGTAGGCGATGCTCTGGTGCAATCAGCATTTGAAACACATGATTTATTTGTTCAGCCATAGCTATTGGTGAAGGATTAAGCAGTTCTGATTTTATGGTAGCAGGCAGGGATGCCTGGGTGGCTCAGTTGGTTAAGCATCGGACACTTGATTTTGGCTCAGGTCATGAGCTTGCAGTTTGTGAGATCGAGCCCTCCATCGAGTTCTGTGCTGACAGCACGGACCCTGCATGGGATTCTCTCTCGCCCTCTCTCTCTGCCCCTCCTCTGCTTGCTCTCTTTCTCTCTCAAAATAAAGCAAATAAACTTAAAAAAATAAAATTAAAAAAAAAAAGAAAGTAACAGGCAAAACAGGTCGATGTATATGATCCATAAGCCATGCGAATAGAAAGTTGAATGCTAAATTAGAGTCTATGATTTGTTCTCTCTGGGACAATCCATCATAGACTTCTGGTTTCAGTAACTATCTTTCACATTTGAGGTATTTCACATCTAGTACTTTTCAAGGGCATCATAATTAATTCAACTTTCATTTGTTTGTGGTACAAATGTTTACTGGACTCTTAATAGGTGCCAAGCCCTACACTTGACTCTAAGCATTCAGTATTGAAAACACCAGGACCTACTCTCAGTAAGTTAAATAATCAAACAAGTAATTAAAAGCAAACAAACCATCACAGCACAATGCAGTAAGAACTTCACTGCAGGATGATTACTGATCCAACTCAGCAAACACGTATCAACCACTTCTTTGTGCCAAGCGATATGTTAGATGCTCACGAGGAGACAAAATAAACCAGCGCTTTTGCTACTCTCTTACGCAGATCATCTAGTCCCAAGACGTAGTCCTGTTCATTCATAATTCAACGTATGTCCTAGGGTGTGGACAGACTACCTAGAGATTTAGCTCTTGGATCTGTAGTCACAGGTAACACCAATTGCTCTTCAAACAGAATGCAACTAATGCAAGGCATTAGGGTAGTGTGCATGCATATCATGAAGGATCTCCACAGTAATTATTATCAATGTCTTTTTTAAGAATTTTAAATGTATTTTTATGTCATGATTAAGCACAATTAATTTAGTTTATTAACATGGTCATAACAGGAAAGAATTGTTGCTATTTATACTTGATCCCTTTTTAACTATTTTGAAGGCTGAATAAAGTTTGTTCTTTCTTGTTTACTTGTTTTTTAAAAAGAATTTCCGTATTACCATATTTCAGAATGGGAAATGGCAGATAGGGTTTGGGTCCACATAGTAGATCTTCTGAAGGAGAATTAAACTGCTTTTCAATGCATCTTCCAAAGAATTCTTTAGATCATTTCTTTAGTTTGTCATACACTCATCCCTTTATACCTTGTGGCATCTATTTTGGAATGTGGGGCTTAAGCAACTCCCCCTAAAAACGTTTCTATTCTTTTTAAATAACTAGCAGAACACACAATCGTGAAGTGTCTTGGTATATGAGTTTTTTCATTATTAATGGCATATTGAAAGGATTCATCTTCTGTATTTTGGTGTCAAATTCAAACAAATTATGAATCAAATGTTAATGGATGTTGTAGACATTATAATCTCTCCCAATGCCTTAAGATCTTGGTATACGTTTTGAGAAAATCAAGTGAACAGTATAAATGAGTACTGATATATTCATCTTCAGTTAGAGTAACTTATTGATCTGCCATTAGTATGACAGAAAAGATATTCATGAGTCAGTGGTTAGGAATGCCTAGGCTAGTAGTTTGCATATGCGGAATTGGTAAAACAAAATGGTGGTAATAAGACAGAGCAGAGACTGGACTTGGGTCCCCTCATCCTGAACCACAAAATCCAGTGTTCCTGGCTAGCTGAAAGTCCATGCCCTTTGAGTAGCATATCTTGCAGGGAATCGGAAGCAGGATGCTTACCTGAAGGACAGTCTACTACAAAGACTAGTGAAGATCCAACCAAATCAGTCTGCGCCAAGGTGGACCCCAGCACTGACCTTTCATGGACTCTCTTTCTCATTAGAATGCTAAAAATCACACCCTGGGGTGGAGATTTAACATGCTAATTAGATTTACAATACACGTTAAAGCATGACATTTACATGCACAGGCAACAAGAACTCCCCACCTCCACACGCTTAATGACGCTTAAATGACAATGACGCTTAAATGACACCCCTTTCCTGCTTCAGTCTCTTTAAAAATTTCCCAGCCTTTGTTCGGGGGACCAGGCTGAAGACCCCTTTCCTTTGCGCTGTCTCCCTTATGCTCCAGCATACGCCCCAGTAAAAGCCATGTCTGGAACTCTTGTTTGGCCTCTAGTTAATTTCTATTGCTTGGGGAGCCCAAGGACCCACATCAGTTACAGATGAGTTACAGTGACTGTGAATGACTCCAAATTCCTCAAAGATCCCCTACACTTCTGAGATCCAAAAATCAGCCAATGTCTGATTCTTATGTATGGTCAAACTCAGCACATTCTAACCATCACAGATAGAACCATTTAAGGAAAATAAAACACAATGTTCTAACTGAAGGAGAGAAGTCCTAAGATTGAAAATTACACCCGGTAAGAAGTTATTAAATCAATAGCAATATGCTGACAACACTGGTGTCAAGTTCCGGTGGGATGTGACTTAACAATTCCACCTGTCTTCCTTAATTTATTCGCGATCTAATTCTTATCTCTGATGTTAATTATGGCATTAAAAAAAATCAGATTTTCCACTTGAACATTCTCTATCTTTTGTACTTTTGATTAGGACAAAATCACCCAGCTTGAGAACTGCTTTTCAAGAGTTCACCATACACTATGGAAAATTAGAAAATAGGTTAAGTTTTTACTTACTGGTAAGATAAATACACTTGATTATCCCTGGATGGTAACCCTTATACCTACTAACAAGATCAAAAAGAGGGGTTCCTGGGCAGCTCAGTCAGTTAAGTGCCTGACTCTTGATTCCGGCTCAGGTCATGATCTCACCATTTGTTAGATCGAACCCCGCCTCAGGCTCTACACTGCCAGCCCAGAGTCTGCTTGGGATTCTCTGTCTCTGTCCCTCACACTCTCTCTTTCTCTCTCAAGAATAAATAAATGAATTTAATTTTTAAAAAAATTTTAAAAGGCTCAAAAAAGAAATGTGATGTATGAAGTTTAACATTGACCTTGTCTGAATATTGAATATTGAAACAAGGTGAGAAAATTAGGACTTGACTTTCTTTCACTTTTGAAATTTCCTAGGCTCTTAGGAGAGGGAAGATCAGAGAGGTGGTAAGAATCTGAAGCTAAGCCAAGGTAGATAGCACAGGGAAGAAGGAAGCTAAGGGTAAATTATGGGAATTAAGAAATATCAGGAAACAGTGACTAAAACCTACAGTTGAGACACTGGCAGAATGTGCAGGCTTTAGAGATGCCGGCGAGAAAGTACAGCCTGCTACTCCCACCCCACTCTGAAGCCCAGGGTACTCGTGTTCTTGCCCGTGACGTAACCATAAAGCCTTAGGCACATTCAGGACAGTGATGTGGGAGGTGTATTGGCCCTTTGGGGCAGGGTAAATGGCAGTTAACTATGATAGAATCAGGAGCTCTACTTGCTAATAATTCTTTATGACATTTAGTAAATATCCTTTGCTTCTGCCACCGAACATCCCTTTAGTTTTCTTCTTTTAAAACAGTACTCCAAATTTCCTATGGAAAGGGACTTCACGCCTACTTTCATGCCATGCTAGAGGATTTGGGAGATTTGCTTCAGCAGACAGCTTTAATTAGCCATAGTAATTAGTCAAGGGATGGACACATGGCACAGCCAGGAATCGTGAAACAGGATGGAGCTTTTGCCAGGAATCCAGAGGAAAAAGACTCCCATCTCTTTCCCCCTGCCCTTAAACCCGGTTGAATGTGACAGTAACTCCTACAACCAACTTGCCCCTCGTGGAAACTGAGAACAGAGAAATACATGGAAGAAAGCATTGCTGAGCTGAGGAACACAGATAAATAGCATGGGACAAGGCCTTAGGTTCAAGCTGCAGCTGAAATCAGACTTAGCCCAGGACTTTTCAAGTCTATGAACAAAAAACAAAAAACATTGTTTTTATTAAGCCAATTTCATTAATGCTAATGCATGGGCCTCTGCCTAAAATATAGCAAGTTTCCGCAGCATAGCAGAAGAGATTTAGAATCATACACAGTCGTGTGTAGATCCTAATTCTACCAATATAACTCTGGGTAAATGAATCAACCTCTCTGGAATATAGTTTTCTTTTTCTTTTTTTTTTTTTTTAAGGTTTTTTTTTTTTTAATGTGTATTTTTGAGATAGAGGGCATGAGTGGGGGAGGGACAGAGACAGAGGGAGACAGAATCTGAAGCAGGCTCTGAGTTGCCAGCACAAAGCCTGACGTGGGGCTCCAACCCACCAACCTTGAGATCAGGACCTGAGCTAAAGTCGGACGCTCAACCCACTGAGCCACCCAGGAACCCCCGGTTTTCTTATTATATACAAAGAATAAAACCCAAATGATCAATGAAAAGCCTATGGAAAGCTTCTGCATTATATGCCGCATAGTAGGCCCTCAGTAAATGATGGTTAGTGTTTTTTGGGTCTTGGTTTTTTGCCTATACCAGAGAAATAACGAATCGTTCTGAAAGGTCCTCATTGGCATTAATGAAAAACGAAATACAAATTGTCAGGAAAAAATCAAAGATATAAAAACACCTTTTACTGATTTTGTTAACTAAACTCAAATGTTCTAATGCCTACCAATTATATGACTTTGGGAACATCATCCCACGTTCATCACCCTATTTTAGCTGTTAAGTGACTGGATATGGAGTTCCAATTCCTCTTTTAGTTCTAAACCTCTGAGCTGATAGTTCTTAAATGCAATAGTTACAAATGAATAATATGTTAATCAACATGCTCCTTACATGAAAATAGAAAAGCCATAGTTCAATTCTCTTTACCTGGTTGGTTACCCTGAGGTAATGATTTAGATAGATAACTTTTAAAAAATCCTCTTTTGAGATTATAAACTCTTTAAATATAACTTCAGCCTGCTTTCTTTCCTTCCTTCTTTTCTTTCTGAATAATTTAGCCATTAGGAGGGGGCAAGCCAGGGAGGTGTCAGTCAGGGTTGGGGACAGTGGCACCCATTTGACAGATGTTGGAGCCAGAGCAAGATGAAAAGGGTAAGTGGCCCTTGTAAGTGACCCTGTAGGTTGTTAACAAACCTAAACAGGGCGAGGAGAGCATCCACATAAGGGGCTAAGAGGGTGGTGACAGTGGCGATGGGAGATTGGAAACATGGGGGGACTGAATTCGCTAAGTTACAGATTGAAGATTTGGGGATCTCTGTTTTTCTAGGGAAGAGAGTTTCAAATATGGAAAAGGAGTGAATTAGAATGAACACTTTGTTACAGAACGAGAATTGAGGACATCACTTGAACTCGTGTATATATGTAAATATAGATATATAAATATTATATAAATATCTATATGCTTAAGTGTGTATATGTATTTACATACACACTTCCCCTAACTCTGTCCACTGAGAAGGTCTGGAGTAGCGACTATCCCCCAATAGCAATAAGCATATCTGGTGTCTAGATCTTGGTTTCTAGGTGAAAGGGCTAATTTTAAAGCTGGGGCAGAGGATAGAAAGTAAGCCTGGAAAATCTTGAATCAGAAAGAAGACAGTGCTCAAGTGATGGAGACATATTAAAAGAACAAAAAGAACAAAAAAAAACTGACTTAAAAAGATTATCTGGTCGCATTTAAGACAATTTGAATATCAAAATAAATAATGACTGTAACAAATTAAAAGCTGTTTAAAAAATAGGAATCCATGAAGCCATCCTGCTATAAATAAATGAATACAAATGAACTGATAAGAGAAAGCATTTTGTTTGGCATAATTTCAACTAATAAATGTAGAGTGAATGATAGAATTAGAAAATCACAATTTGGCATAGTAATACTAATTCACCCAAGCCATATCAATGGATGCTAAAATGATTAAAGTTTATGAGCAATGGGAATTTGCATACTCTCAAAGTACCTCTCTACAAAATAGTAATCACAAAAGGGCACATGAGTAATTTTACATGGAGAAACACAGCAGATGCCACCTTAATCAAATGATCAAAGTTAACATCACCAGTAACCAGACAAATTAAAATTGTGTTCCACCTAATAGGATACACAGTGAAAAGAACACAACATTATTTCTCTGATAATCTTGCCAAAAAAATGTATAACTTACATCTAATCATGTGAAAACATCAGGCAAAATCCCAATTGAGGAACATTCTACAAGGAAACTGGCTGTAATCATCAAAATATATTAAGATCAGGGGTGCTGGGTGGCTCAGCCGGTTAAGCGTCTGACTTTGGCTCAGGTCATGATCTCACAGTTATGGGTTCGAGCCCCATGTTGGGCTCTGTGCTGACAGCTCAGAACCTGGAGCCTGCTTCAGATTCTTTGTCTCCATCTCTCTCTGCCCCTCCTGCACTTGTGCTCTCTCTCTCTCTCTCTCTCAAAATAAATAAACATAAAAAAATTTTTTAAAAATATTAAGATCAGAAAAGGCAAGCAAAAACTAAGCCATGTTTCTGATTAAAGTGCATTTTAAAAATTGCAACATGTTATATACCTGAAACTAATGTAACATTATGTGTCAACTATATTTCAATTAAAAAGAGACACAAAAACTGCAAATTTCAACGTGCAACTTTGGTTGAAACTCTTGGGAAAACTGGTGTTATTCAAACACCTTCTGTAGATTCTATGGTGATCATGTATCACTGTTAATTTTGATGATTGTATTATGATTATATAGGAGAATGTCTTTGTGCATAGGAATTATACACCAACGTATTCGGGTTAAGGGAACATTGCACTGTCGACAAATTCTTAAATGACTAAAACCAAATTCTTTATACTGTTCTTGTAACTTAGTTATCTAAGTTTGAAATTATTTCTGAATTAAAATTATTTTAATAAATAACCAATTAGAGTTAATTAAATATCACAAAAGCTAAAAGTTGGAGACAACTGAAATGTCCATCAAAAAAATGAATAGACGAAGAAATTGTAGCGTATATACAACATAATACTACTAGGTAAATAAATGGAATGAACTACTGATACATGTAATAACACGGATGAATCTCACAAGCGTTACACCGAATGAAAAAGGGAGACACAAAAATATAATTACTGTGTTTTTAGATACTACTGTGTGATAAGAAATCCTAGAGCAAGCAAAACTAACCTATAAAAATAGAAATAATACCTGTAGTTGCCTGGGTCTCCAGGGGTGGAGATCAGGAGGGACTGGCAGCACAGGGGCACAAGAGAACTTTCCTGAATGATGGAAATGTGCTATGTTCTCAAGGATGTTAGTTCGGTAAATGTACACCATCGTCAAAATTCGCAAGTCCGATTTTTATTGTATGCAATTATATCTCACTAAGGTTAGTTTTTTTTTGTTTGTTTGTTTTTAATTTTTTTTTCAACGTTTATTTATTTTTGGGACAGAGAGAGACAGAGCATGAACGGGGGAGGGGCAGAGAGAGAGGGAGACACAGAATCGGAAACAGGCTCCAGGCTCTGAGCCATCAGCCCAGAGCCCGACGCCGGGCTCGAACTCACGGACCGCGAGATCGTGACCTGGCTGAAGTCGGACGCTTAACCGACTGCGCCACCCAGGCGCCCCACTAAGGTTAGTTTTAAAACAAAATATTGCTGGTAATAATAAAACAATAGCAACCGAGAAAACAAAACAGCAAGTAAAATATCAATAAAAATAAACTTCAAGAAGCCTGTTCTCTTTGGAACTATTTTTAATAAACAGCCATGAGATGGTAAACTATCTGTTTCTTGAAAATCGGCTAGTAAGTATAATAAACTTATTAGTATCTAGGTTAGTTTTGTCTCTTAATTTTAATGCTATATTTTTAATAAAATCCTATACAAAAACAAAATTTCTCAACCAAATCACTCCATCGTGTAAATTTGTTTATTTAAGGTGTTCCTTATCCTAATAGTTTAACTTTAATTAAGCTCTGTTTAAAAACAAAAAAATAATGTTGCGGGATGCCTGGGTGGCTCAGTGGTTGAGCATCCGACTTCGGCTCAGGTCATGATCTCGCAGTTCCTGAGTTCAAGCCCCAGGTCAGGCTCTGTGCTGACAGCTCAGAGCCTGGAGCCTCCTTTGGATTCTGTGTCTCCCTCGCTCTTGGCCCCTCCCCCACTTGCATTGTATGTGTGTCTCTCTCTCTCTCAAAAATAAACTTGAAAAAGAATAAAAGCAATTAGAAAATGTTGTGTTTTGACAGCAAACAACTCAATTAGCAAACGCCTGGGTTGGAGTGGTGAGGGAGAACTCTGTGGCTTCCTTATGCAGATCTCTAAATTATTTGAAACGTTTTTTACCAAAAGCTGTATCATGACTCGAATGCACCTGAACACAATTCACCTCTTCTTCCCAAACCGGAAGCTTTTTTATTTGCTACAGGACCAACATCTTTGAAGAGCAATATATTACGCATTCAAGGAGACAGTGGTTGTTCTAAAAGAAGTACATAGTGTCCGAAAAGGGAAGCGAATTTGTGCGATGTAAGTCTTGCAGGAAAAGTACAGCAAGGTTGACACCGGGCGGGCCTTAGATTCTGTGCTTTTGCAGCCCACTGCGAAGAGTGCTGATAAGCTGTTAAGAGCTGGCACTTTCAAAACCTACTCACGACCCGTCCTGTTTAAAACAATTCCTTCCAGATTCATTATGCTGGCGTGAGAAAGGAAAGACATCCAAGATTTGAATATCAAAACTTACATACCATAATTTTGCTCCGCAATTCAAAGGTGGATTATTCAGTGCCCTGAGTGCCACCCCTAAATTATTTAAAGGAAACTAAGTAATCTGAATTCTTCTGCGGGCTGAATTATTTAAGGCATAAATGTTTCCTGTTGAATGCTTTTGTGGTCACATTTTGTGTCTTGGCCTAAGTGAATCAAATCAGCTTTAATGCTGTAATATGAAAACAATGGTTAGAAATAATACATGAAGTGATTGTCATGGTTTTTTCCTAGGAGAATGATGAAGTAGATCTCGGCAATAATACACATTTCTTCTTATATCTTTAGTAAAGCCTGTGCCAACAAGAAATTGCTCCCTTCTGTCTCTAGCCTTCTCTGTCTCTTAAACTTGTATGAAAGTCGATTGCAACTAAATGCTCCTCTGCTAAATTTGTAACTCTCTTCTAAATCTGCCATTGCTAGCCCAGGTTTCTTATTACCTATTACAATATTTTATATCAGCAATAATATACTTACCAGTGTGGCCAATTACCTTGTTGAAGAGAAATTGGCAATCTGTCATTTGATGTGCAATCCAATGCATTGTCTCTGGGGTATAGCTTTGGTTATATTGCTAAGAGATAATATTGTACTTTATCTGCCTCCCAGGCTTAGGAACAGACTACCTCGAAGCCTTAGTAGAACCTCATTTTTGTCATTAAATTTAATTGTCTCACATTTACTGCCACTTTTAGCAAAGTCCAAACTACATGGTTTGGGTTTCAGATTGTATTTCTCTTCTCATCTTCTTACCAGTTGGAAAGGTGGGAGACAGGAGGAGGAAGGTCAGTTAAAACCTCAAAAAATCACAGGACAGCAGGATAAATAAGAATTCAGAAGTGAAGAAATGCATCAGAAAGACAGTAAGCAATGATGGAATCCTTTTGTTCATTACAGACTCTCTTGAATTAAATTGAGACATTCTTATTTTTCAAGTAAAATGTTTTTTTCAATTTTTTTAATGTTTTATTTATTTTTGAGAGCGAGCGAGAGAGAGAAACAGTGCGAGTGGGGGAGAGGCAGAGAGAGAGGGAGACATAGAATCTGAAGCAGGCTCCAGGCTCTGAGCTGTCAGCACAGAGCCCAACATGGGCCTCGAACTCACGAACTGTGAGATCATGACTTGAGCCAAAGTTGGACACTTAACTGACTGAGCCACCCAGGCGCCCCTGAGATATTCTCTAAATTGAATAGTATTTTAAATGTAATGAACATCCTTTGTTGGTGGTTTGTGGTGGCAAGTAACAGAATCCAACTCAAGATATATTAAAGAAAAAGAAAAAAATAGCTCAGACAGGCTGAGGAGATGGAATTTACTAGATGGACACAGGGATATTTCACAGCTTCCAAGGGCAACAATTCCATGGCTCCAAAAGAGACTGCAATCCGGACCCGGGGAGAGGTAGGGCTCTCATCACACCCTTCAGCCCGTTACACTCTCTCTGCCCACATCATCTCTCTCTGCCTGTCTACATGGCAGCAAAGTGGGTAACCCCAAGCGACCAGGTTTAGATCTGGTATGCGCAAGAGAAGCCCAGACTCCCCTAAGCCCCCTGAAGGAAGAATCTACTCAGTCTCCCTCAAGCCACTGCTTTCCCATGGTCAAATCAACTATGAACAAAGATTTCATTATGTGGCTTTGGGAACTAGGGTTGTCATAAATTTCTATAGCAAAGAAGAGTTTATTGGTTCACGAGCTGGGCAGAAACTCAATATATGCTCACCACAGAAACTTGTAGCTTAACCATTTTAAAGCAATTTTTTCTTTTAGGTCACATCCTTTAATAACTGGCATTCCTAAAGTAATGTGTCAAGCACTAAGAAGTCAGACTTCCAGAACTCTATAGTTTGCCTATATGAGATACTTTGTAAACTGAGTGTCAGATTTTCTCCCTCCAGTGTCTACTTCTGCCAGTATTTTTCAGGTTTTCATATCTGAAACACAATTTCCTGTTCTTCCATGAAGTTGCCTTCAAAAACTGGGCTACGGGCTCTGCCCTCAGTGTAGAGCCTGCTTTGTATTCTCTCTCTCTCTCTCTCTCTCTCTCTCTCTCTCTCTCTTTCCCCTCCACCATCTGCCCCGCTGGTGCACTATCTCTCTCTAAAATAAAATTTAAAAAAATTCAAAAACTGGGCTAGAGAATTCACTGTCAATTTATCACGACCGCCATACCTTTGGCATCTAAACCAGGACTACATACAGGTAAGGACTGTAAAGGTAAGGACTATATTCTATATTGTCCACAGTCCTCTTCTTTGTGTAGTTCTGGGCTAGAACTTGACAAAGAGAGGCATTTGCATGAGATTGGTAAGGAGCCATTGTTTTCCAGAGGCCGCTGCCCTCTGATGTGTGGACAATCACGAGACCCAGAGTCATCCTAGGGAGTTAAAGAACCACCAGCCTCACCACTGAAGACTGAGCACTGACGACTCCAGCCTTCCTGGAGATGCGTAAGAAGTACATGGCTTCCAGGTGAGGACTTGAGAACCATTTGTTTGGTGTTGCAGGCTGAGATCCTCTATGCTGGCTCCCTTGACCCCAGCTCTTCTGATAGCTGCAAATCTCAGTCATTCATATATCAAGCCTTTATACGGAGAATACATGAGAGGCCTCTGTGTTTGCAGTTGTCCCGTGTCTGATAAAAAGCTTATTGAATTCTGCTATCAGCGGTTTTTCACATGCTGTGGAAGGCACAGAGCCTATGTTCTTAGTAATTCTACAGTTAAATTCCAGGCATTCCGTTACATCATTTTCATCTTAAATAATACTTCTGCTCATACGATCTGGAGCCCGGTCAGTTTCTCTGAAGATGACCAAACTTCTCAAAAGTTTTCAAACTCAGAAGTCCCACAAAACATTGTATATCTTTTTTGGAAGGGCATAATATCACTATGTTTTTAATGTATTATTTTCCCTTAATATATTGAGAGGTCTGTGGGAATGGAGGTTGGTAATGGTTTATAAGTTACCCTTAAAGACTGACAGTCCAGGGGCACCTGGGTGGCTCAGTCGGTTGAGCGTTCGACTTCAGCTTAGGTCATGATCTCATGATTCGCGGGTTGGAGACCTGCATCCGGCTCTCTGCCCACAGCTCGGAGCCTGGAGCCTGCTTGGGATTCTATGTCTCCCTCTCTCTCTGCCCTTCCCCTGCTCACACTCTGTCTCTCTCTCTTTTCTCTCAGAAATAAAAATAAAGACATTAAAAAAAAAAAAAAAGACTGACACACAGTCATCATGAAAAAGCAGCCCTCAAAACCCGGGCTTCTCTCTCATTCTGTGCTGCTTTGAGGGTGACTGGCAACCCATTTGTGTGCTCTAAAAGTTTTCAGAGGCAAAAGTATCTTTATTTTTGGAACACCTTTGGAAGATCCTTAGCATATAACGCATGGCTCCTCCTTCCATACTTTCCTAGTAAGTATTTACTTTCATTGAAACCGGTTTTGGCTGCCGGGTTTGTCTTGGGTATTGAATGTGTATTAAGTTCACGTCCGAGCACTGGGAGAAAGGGGCATAGTATAAATAAATCAATCAAATGAATAAAGCATTAGGTGGGGTTGTGCAAGGGGGCAGAAGGTGTCTATATGTTTGCAGGAAATCCGATATGAGATGAATGGTTTGGGAAAACACACGCACAGCTAGAAAAGGGCTTCAAGTGAGCAGGCCAAATGCAATATTTGCGTGCCCACTTCAGTGGCCTTGTCCTGTTCAGATCGGCGTGGTCTTTGAAACCCAGATGTTGAAACCCTCCTTTTCACTTCAAAAGCAAAGGAACTAACTGCATACTACTATGGTGGTCACTCGTTGCACTAAACGTGCCTGGGGGTAGTTTATTATTCTCTTGGCTAGACGTTTTGGAAGGGATGAGGGAAAGCTTACAGTTCCTTGGAAGATACTGGTGAGGTTGGATTCATAACTGTCGAAGCGTTTCTTTATGAAAGTCTTTCCACACACTTTGACACCCACCGCTTGGGTAAGTTATGTCGTCACAGCCCGACTAACAGTTTCATGTGAGATTTTGTTCTTCAAGTGGCACTGATTTCCTTAACTTGTTTTCTTATTATAGAACGATACCTGCATGAAAGCAAAACGGACTTCCAGGGTTTGGTGTGACAAGCAGTGAAGAATACTGGCTCATTTATTAGCGGCAGCCACAACCTTTTTTCAGACCATAAAAAAAAAAAAAAATGATGTCACTGCATTTCGCCCAGATCTGCTGTGGTGGCAAGAGTTTGGGAAAATAGCTGTCAGACGGAAAAACAAAAACCGGACATTGTACTTCAATCACATTTAATTCCGAATGTGTTCATCAACGTCATTGTTCACCGTTCTGGAAAAAAAAAGTTATGAACATAATTACGTGTGTCGATTCTCGATCAATTTTGTTCTATAACTGAGGCAGATAATACCCCGCCAATTCTAAGTCATCCTCACTTATCAAAAATTCAGGGGAGTTTTTAGAGACTTTATTTTTCAAACTACCAAGGAAGTGCTCAGTATCTCATCAAGCAGCACATTTTTAGCAAATACTCTACTTCATCACTTGGCTTTTCTTAAGACAACAGTTTGAGGAAGAAGAAAGCATGAAAAAAGATCAAACTTTTCTATTCCCAGGCTCTGAACTATGAGCCAAGGAGGATGATGGCAAGAATCTCTCATCTACTCAGAAAAAGTTAAATAAAACTGAGAGTCCATTAGAGAAGAGTTAGAGATTCATCCCCCTTGAGCTATATTTAAGCTCTCAACATAAGAGGCAACAAGAATTTCAGAAGAAAGCCTATGTCTACATCAGATCTCAGAAGAAGATGTTTTACTAAAAACTTACCATCATTTTCCTTGTCAAAATTATATAACCATGTAGGTTTTGTTCAGATCTCAGAATGTCAAATCTTCCATACTGTGTTTGAGTTCATACCCTATACCTACATCCAGGGTGGCGGGGGGAATCTAAAAATACTAGTAGCCTTTGTGTTAGGACTTCCTATGCATGAAAGAATTGATAGAATTACTTGGCAAAACATTGTACAAATGCAGTCTGGGAAATTATATGGTGGGGGTGGAGGAGGTATTTACACATGTGAATTTTTGTTCATATTTGTTCATTGGATCATTTTAGCCCATAAAAAAAATCACTGAATAATTTAGTTAGAAATATCTTTCAAAGCTGTCAGATGGGATGTCAGCACTAATAGAAACTACCAAGTAATAATATCTAAGTCCTATGTCACTTTTCTTTAATAAGCACAACTAGATATTTGAAGAAGCACAAGATAATGGCATTCCAGTTTTTTATTTGAAGATTTGTCTATTTTATTTGAATCATGATGAATATCTTTCACAACATCTCCTGGATTTCGGATTTAAAAAATTACTGGTATAAGACAAGCAAACACTTTTCACTTGGAACCAGTGACAAAAATACTAGCACACTTTTACAACAATAAACTCCAAAGATAAGTGAGATATTCTATAATCCAACTTTATATTCATTATATGTTTATAGAATACCACTTTCAAACATGCCAGAAGGTAAGACCTCTAATGAGTAACACTGAAGTTTCTAGAACCTGGAAAGACAAATAGAGGAGCTGGAATATTGGTGAATATACTTTAGTATGAAGACATTAACCCAGAGCATCAGAAACTGCAAAATACATAGGTTATAATTATACTTCTTTTATTTGTTTTAACTTTTAATGTTTTTTATTTGTTTTTGAGAGGGAGAGAGAGAGAGAGAGGGAGAGAGAGAACGAGTAGGGGAGGGGCAGGGGGAGAGGGAGACACACGGAATCTGAAGCAGGCTCCAGTCTCTGAGCTGTCAGTACAGAGCCTGATGTGGGGCTCGAACTCATGAACCGCAAGATCATGACCTGAACCGAAGTCAGATGCTCAACTGACTGAGCCACCCAGGCACCCCTATAATTATACTTCTGATACTACTTAAAACATACACGTAAAGATTGTAGAGGTAGTTTGTTTCATTCGTTTTGTAAATTAAAGGTCTCTAATTCTGTCCTAATGTTTTTCAATAATCTTTCATGAGTATTCTAATGAGTTTCATCCATTTGTTCCCTTTTAACATCTCTGTGGCGTTTGGAATGCTCATTGAATTTTTGTATACACAGCATCAGGGACCAGTTGGCAGACAAGAGGGAGAATTAATTGTCTCTGAAGCACAAAAAACATTTAGATGTAGACTGATGCTACGCGTGGGAGGTTCTATGTAATGTCAGAAAAACTTTCATTTATAATCTGAATTGTGATTGCCCTACCTCTATTTAGAAAAGTAACAATTTTTGCAAACCATGAAGTAAAATTTAGGAGTGAATCACCACTAACACATATATACTTTTTTGTATATATACCAAACATTATTGGCAAGAAGTTCATCTGCTCTGTTACGGAGGGGAAAAAAAACACATGGAATTTAGCCAAGGGCTTTATGAAGATTAGAATATTACTAGTTGATCCAGACTCTTCCTTAAATCCAGTGATCCCACAGGTATAGCTCAAGTGGTTAAAGGATTCCTTTAATACCTGGCACTCACTTGGCATCATCAAGTGAGTGACAGAAGCATCATCACTACTGTCCAGGGAGAATCTCTGAAAAGAATTTAATCTCTGTATATTTCATAGAGCTTTTTCTGGCCACTAGACCTACTGACAGTTAATTACATTTGGAATGAGACAATGGATAAATGTGCTGAATCCATGAATGTGGTTGACCTAGCTCTTTCTGAGTCATTGAGCACTGCTCAGAATAGAATTGGGAAGAATAAGGGAAGAATAGAAACCCGAATTTCCTGAACCTGACAACAAATACAGTTATTTGCATGGCTGGGGACACATATCAAGCCATGGAACTTCTCCATTTACTCTACCTCCTGTACCTTCTTATAAGAAGATTTCAGTGGGACCAAAAGAAATTATTCATTTACAGATTTTGACCAGTTGCAGCCATAATTCACTTGGCCATTCTCTCTTGGTATGCTTCTGTACTTAACAGGATTTGGGTGGCATAAGCAAAAATGTGTGGGCAATTAGATAGTGACTGAGCAAATTTTAGGAATATAGTGTAAGTCAAGAGTCATCCTTAGCATTGACAACATAAAGGTTAAAATATATTATTAATACCAACAGAAAGGTTGTAGTTTATTCAGAATATTCCATGAGCTAACTAATCAATCAACCATTTTCAGCACCCAATTATATAAATATATATTTTAAAAATGCAAGTGAATCAATTTTAATATTTTAAGAATCTGTAATAGAGTCCAAAAAATGGCCAACACAAAATAATTTTATAAACCAACTTTCAAAAAAAAACTACATATAAATCACTCAGAAATACAATTGGAAAACAGAATCATTCATCATAATAACTTTAACAAAAGAAAGGAGGAGGATACACAAAGTAATTCTACCATAATAAAAAAAGCAAAAAAAAGTAGAATAAATAATTTTATTTATTTACAATAATAAACAATAATTTTAACAAAATATTTGAATTCCCTACATGAATAAGCTTTATTGAATTATATAAATATTTTTTTTAATTTTTTTTTTCAACGTTTATTTATTTTTGGGACAGAGAGAGACAGAGCATGAACGGGGGAGGGGCAGAGAGAGAGGGAGACACAGAATCGGAAACAGGCTCCAGGCTCCGAGCCATCAGCCCAGAGCCTGACGCGGGGCTCGAACTCACGGACCATGAGATCGTGACCTGGCTGAAGTCGGACGCTTAACCGACTGCGCCACCCAGGCGCCCCATATATAAATATTTTAATAAATTTATTCAATAAATATTTACTAAGTATTTATAACATAACTGTCATTATTCTAGCATTTAGGGATAATGAAGTGAACAAAATCCCTGCCATGGTAACAACTCAATATAATACATTGCTAGCTACCAATAAATGTTATGATGAAAAGCAAAGTGAGAAACAATATGGGGGTTCAGAGGATGATAGTTTAAATAGGGTAGTCAGGGAAGCTCCCTGGTTGCAGTGACATTTAAGCCAAACTGAAATAAAGTGCTGAAGAAGGGATAGTTCTGTTTCTTGATTAAAAATTAGCAAGAAGAGGCAAGCCTAGGTGGCTCGGTCTGTAAAGTGTTGGACCTCAGCTCAGGTCATGACTTCATGGTTCATAAGTTCGAGCCCCGCAACAGGCTCTGTGCTGACAGCTTGGAGCCTGGAGCCTGCTTCGTATTCTGTCTGCCTCTCTCTCTCTGCTCCTCCCCAGCTCTTTCTCTCTCTCAAAAATAAACACACACACACACACACACACACATATATTTTTGTAATTAGCAAGAAGAAACATACGTACAGAAAGATACAGAGAATGATGCTAGCAAGATGGCAGAATAAGTTTCCAGGGATTATCCCCTTATAGAAACATCCATCCGAACAACTACCCTAAAAAAAATACCTTCCCAAGAGTTAAGGATTCCAGGTGAGAGATTACAGCACCTGGATAGAGCACAGAAATAAGAAAAGACACATTGAAGAGTGTAGGAAAGACAGTTTCACATTACTTACATCACCTTTTCCCCAAGCCGAGGCAGTGAAGCAGAGAGGGATACCCTCCCTGTGGGTTGAGAAAAGAAAAGTGAAGCAAGCCCCAGACTTCTCCATGGACTTCAGCCACCAGACCCTCCTCAGTACCAGGCCAACTCCTTGGCCCTAGGCTCCTGGCCCACCCCCAGAACAACCTGTGTGGCCCAAGGCTCCAGCAAACCAAAAGTCCAGGTCCTCTCCAGTGGACCCAGAGTCTAGGACTACCCTTGTGCACCCAGTTCCAGGTCAGTCATCACAGATTCAGGGTCCAGTTTTTGCCCAAGGAATCAGGCATCAAACCTGACCCTGGCAACAAGCCAGCCATCTAAATACCCAGGCACCAGGCCTATCTCTGTGGACTTAGGTGCCAGACCAGCCCCAGACTCAGGACAAGGCTCATCCCCATGGACCCAGGCACCACACCTGCCCCAGCGTCAGATTGTCCATCATGGACCCAGGCTTCAGGCATAATCCCGTGGACAGAGTCTCTAGGCCCACTCCCATGGACCAAAGCTCTAGGCTGGACCCTGTGAACTCAGGCACAAGACCCACCTACCTGCTGACCCAGGCAATGCAATTATTATCAAAATTCCAATGGCATTTTTTTTTTACAGAAATAGAAAACAACAATTCTAAAATTCATTTGAAACCACAAAAGCCCTGAGTAGCCAAAGCAATCTCAAGAAAGAAGAACAAAACTGAAAGTATCATGGTATACTTTCAAAATATATTGGGGCGCCTGGGTGGTGCAGTCGGTTAGGCGTCCGACTTCAGCCAGGTCACGATCTCGCGGTCCGTGAGTTCGAGCCCCGCGTCGGGTTCTGGGCTGATGGCTCAGAGCCTGGAGCCTGTTTCCGATTCTGTGTCTCCCTCTCTCTCTGCCCCTCCCCCGTTCATGCTCTGTCTCTCTCTGTCCCAAAAATAAAAAATAAAACGTTGAAAAAAAATTTTAAAAACAAAATATACTACAAGGCTATAGTAATCAAAACAGCATGAAGCTGGAGTAAAAGCAGACATACAGACCAGTGGAACAGAACAGAGAGCCCAGAAATAAATCCACACATAAATGGTCAATCTCAACAAAGGTGCCAAGAGCACACAGGGAGAGAGAATAGTCTCTTCAACAAATGCTGCTGGGAAAATTAGATACCCACAGGCAGAAGAATGAAATTGGACCCTAATCTCACTCTGTATACAAAAATCAACTCAAAATGAATTAAAGATTTAATGTGAATCTATTCAAAGAAGATTAGGGGAAAATCTTCTTGATATTGGTCTGGGCAATGATTTTTTGGATATGATCCCAAAATCCAGGCAACAAAAGCATAAATAGACAAGTGGGACATTATCAAACCAAAAAGCTTCTGCACAGCAAAGGAAACAACCAACAGGGTGAAGAGACAGCTTAAGGAATGGGAGAAAATACTTACAGATCACATATCTGATAGGTTAATATCCAAGACATATACGGAACTTAAACAATTTAATAGCAAGAAAACAAATAAGCTGATTAAAAAATTGGCAAAGGACCTGGAAAAGGACTTCTTTTTTTCAAAGAAGACATACAAATGCCAACATGTGTATGAAAAGGTGCTCAATATCACTAATATCAGGAAAATGCAAATCAAAATCACAATACATCACTTCATTTTTATTAGAATGGCTGTTATTAAAAATAGGAGCACCTCGGGGCGCCTGGGTGGCGCAGTCGGTTAAGCGTCCGACTTCAGCCAGGTCACGATCTCGCGGTCCGTGAGTTTGAGCCCCGCGTCAGGCTCTGGGCTGATGGTCAGAGCCTGGAGCCTGTTTCCGATTCTGTGTCTCCCTCTCTCTCTGCCCCTCCCCCGTTCATGCTCTGTCTCTCTCTGTCCCAAAAATAAATAAAAACGTTGAAAAAAAATTTTTTTAAAAAAATAGGAGCACCTGGGTGGCTTAGTCAATCAAGCATCCAACTTCAGTTGAGGCCATCATCTTGCAGTTCATGAGTTGGAGCCCCACATTGGGGTCTGTACTGATAGCTCAGAGCCTGGAGCCTGCTTCACTTTCTGTGTCTCCCTCTCTCTCTGCCCCTCTCTCACTCATGCTCTATTTCTCTCTGTCTCTCTGTCTCTCTCTCTCTCTCTCAAAAATAAATAAAAAACATTAAAAAATGTTCTTTAAAGAGAAGATACTTAAGTGTTGATAAGGAAGTGGAGAAAAGTGAACCCTTGTGCACTGTTGGTGAGAATGTAAACCAACCATACTGTGGAAAGCAGTATGGAGGATCCTCAAAAAATTAAAAATGGATTTACTACACGATCCAGAAATACCATTTCTGGATATATATACCCAAAGAAATGAAGTCAGTATCTAGAAAAGATATCTGTGCTCTCATGTGTATTGTGGCATTATTCACAGTAGCCAATATATGGAAACAACCTATGTGTCCCTCAATGGATGAATGGTTAAAGAAATGTTACATATAAATACATCAAAGTGTTATTTAGCCTATAAAAGAAGGAAATCATATCATTCACAACAATATGGATGGACCTGGAGGACATTAGGCTAAGTTAAATAAGTCAGTCATAGAAAGACAAATACTGTTTCCTATCACTTATATTTGTGATCTAAAACAATTGACCTCCCCAAAACAGAGAGTATAATGATGGCTACCAGGAGCTGGCGGTTCAGAGAAATGGGGAGATGCTGGTGAGAGGGCACAAAGTTTCAGTTATGCAAGATGAATAAATTCTGGAGATCCAATGTACAACATGGTGACTCTTGTCCAAGAGACTAGATCTTTAAATGTTTTTATCACACACATATGCACACACATGTGCAAAAGATAGCTAAATGAGGTAATTAAAGCCAGTTAATTAGCTTGATTTTGGTAATCATTTCACAATGCATGCATATATCACAAACATCATATTGTACAATGTAAATATATACACTTTTTATTTGCCCATTATATCTTCGTAAGGCTGGAAATGAAAAAGAATGAAATAAGCCATACAGAGAAAGACAGATACCATATGGTTTCACTCTTATGAGAAACTTAACAGAAACCCATGGGGGAGGGGAAGGAAAAAAAAAAGAGGTTAGAGAGGGAGGGAGCCAAAACATAAGAGACTCTTAAAAACTGAGAACAAACTGAGGGTTGATGGGGGGTGGGAGGGAGGGGAGGGTGGTGATGGGTATTGAGGAGGGCACCTTTTGGGATGAGCACTGGGTGTTGTATGGAAACCAATTTGACAATAAACTTCATATATTGAAAAAAAAAGAATTAAAAAAAAAGAAAAAGAATGATCCAAATGTACACATTTCATACAAATATAAATGAGAAGTTCTAAAGGAAGTAACATCAAAGTGTGCATTTGTGCTGTTTTTTTCTTTAGTTTTATCTTTATTTAAAAAAAAATTACAGTGATCACATATAAATTTAATCGTCAGAAGTTAGTAATTATATGCACCAAAAATCACTCCTGCAACTCAGATATGCAAAGAAAATGTGCTGGCATGAAAGCCTACTGTAACATTACTTTGATTTTTCCAAACAATTGCTCAAATATGCATCTTCCTCATTAGCGGGGAATAAATATCTCTCACTTGAAAATTTCTTGAAGCCCTTGGATTTTCCAAAATTCTGAGGAGACCCTGATTTCCTGAACTAGCATCTGATCATTCCACTGGTGCTATGATTTTTACAGACACGGGCCAATACTGAAGACATACCCTGCACAGTTTGATGAATGGTGCTTGTCACTTCTTAGTGAGATACACTTCCTCTTCCAGATCCCTGCCCAAGATACAGTAAATGAACCAGATCTATTCTTTTTACTTATTTTTTACTTTTTTAATGTTTATTTTTGAGAGAGAGACAGAGCATTAGCAGGGTAGGGGCAGAGAGAGGGGGAGACACAGAATCTGAAGCAGCCTCCAGGCTCTGAGCTGTCACACAGAGCCCGGTGTGGGGCTCAAACCCACGAACTGTGAGATCATGACCTGAGCTGAAGTCAGATGCTTAACCAACTGAGCCACCCAGGTGCCCAAAGATCTATTCGTTTTATTTCACATTCTCATTTCCAGTCACTGTTCTCCAAAGCACAATGACAAACTAGCCTGGTGTTTAAAAAGCTTTTTGCATCAGCTACAGGCTATGCTGAATTATCTTCCCCAACAAGGACCCACACATCTTTGATTTTCACCCAGGCTATTCCTAAGCATCAAAATGAAATTGTAGATGAACTAGGGAGAAGAAATAAAGCTGACCCAGGGACAGAGACAATGACAGACAATGATTGATGAGATTTTGATAGGAATTTAAAGTTAAATATGGACTCAGTTATCAAACTACCAACTCCACACTCTGCCCAGTAGTGGGGGAAGGTGAGGGGGAAGAAAATACGGAGGTCAGTTAGAACATGTGGGTAGCTACTCTCATCCTTGTTTCTACAACTGGTCATGAAAGTTGGTTTGTATTTCCAAATTTCTTGCTTGTCTTATTTCATGTTAAGTCTGCCCTCTGTCAGCACCTCAGTAGACTGGGTTCTTTTCCTAGTAGAGTTATTCAAAACCTCCTTTCCAGGTTATCTTACCTTTTGGTTGCCCTGCTTTTATTGCAAGACTGTAATCTTCCATGAACCTTTATCACTGGATATGGCAGTATCTAGAAGGTGACTGAGAAATGTCCTGAATTCCAGATATCTCCCTTCTTGCATATATTGTGTAGCACCAATGCTATTCTCCATAAACAGGATCAGTCTGCCAAACAGTAACTTTTTCTTCCGTAGGTCTGGTGTCACCAGAAGCTAAAAATGCCCTTCTGGAAGTCTCAATTCTTTGTTTTATACACCATTGCTTGGGGTCTGATGCAAGCTCTTGTCCTTTGAATACTAAGATATCAAGAGCATAACATCATAGGGATAGAGGCAAAAATATTCTGAGTCAGACTATAAGAGTAATATTTAGAGGATCCATACTTACTTCCACCTCTTGGTTCCCAGATACATGTATTCTGAGAATTAAAAACAAAAAACAAACAAACAAAAAAAAACACCAAAAAACAATCCAGCACCATATACTGTCATTGGTTAAGAGTATGCTTGGCGCCCTAAATTCTTATTATTCCCAATTCCATCACTTCTTTTAATAAATAATCACTTTGTTTTCCCAAACCAATCTTTCATGATGTAAATAACGTGATTGAAAAAGCATTCATTGCTTCCAGGATGAGTACAGAGCTTTGTCCTTTCAAAGCTTTTCACAATCAATTTCTAAAGGATCTCTAGTCTTATGTGGCAGGTACTGAAATTTAAGTGTAAATTCTCCCAACAACCCTATAAGGTAGGGGTTACCGTTACTCCCATTTTACAAATAAGAAAATTGAGGCACAGTAAGTATAAGAAAATTACCTGAAGTCATAGCTGGTAAATAGGAGAACTGGGATTCAAAACCAGAGAGTTCAAATCCAGAGCCTGCGCTCCTAGCCCCAGTGACACATTGCCTATCATCATCATCATCATCTTTGGGGACACTTGGTACATGTAATGAATGTTTGTCATCCACCAGGCATTGTGCTCAGCATGGGCCACGACTTCCATCCATGTCTTGGCTTATAGAAATCCTAGCTATTATCAAAGGCACAGCTTCCAGCTAAGTCCCCCCAAAAGGCTCCCATGTTCAAATACCCGGTTGTTTTGAGCTCCTTATAATATTTAGTGTCCTTACCAGACAATAATCTCATGACAGAACTTGTATTCTATTTATCTATTGAAAGAGCAGACCTAGGCCGGCTGACTAGTGACTATGTCCCCAGTATGGCCGCAGAAAGAAGTTCCTGCTCAAACCTCAGAACACGCCTCCTCCCCTTGAGTAACTTATGTTTTCTAAGAAAGCAGGCTACCGATTGATGCGTTCTTCCGAAGTCTGAGGTGGGAGGAAGGGGAGTGTGAGAGGCGTGGAACGTGTGAGTAGAAGAGGGAGAGCTTCTCTCGGGTAGGGGCCAGAGGCAGGAGCCCTCAACCCTGTCCAGGCTTAGAATGACCTGGGAGCATTTTACCCCTCCCCAAACCAATTAATCAGAGTCTCTGGGGATGGTGTTTGGTGCTAGGTATTTATATAGCACAGCAAGGCTGACAGCCAATGGTTAATAGGTGACCAGTGAGAAACGTTCTGTATACACTGAGGCCAAACATGTTAGAGATCCTCAGACACAGTGGTTCTTAAACTTCAGGTGCATCAGAATCTCTTGGAAGACTTGTTCAAACACAGATTGCTGAGCCCCACCCCCGGAGTTTCTGATTCAGTAGGTCTGTGACCACCAGGCCCAACATTTGCATTTTTAACAAGTTCCAGGTGACGCTGATAATTGCTGATCTGGGACCACACTTTGGCAGCCAATCGGCTGAGTCCACGACCCTTCCCCAGCCAATCAGCTAAGGCCATGATCCCTATAAAACCCTCGTGCTTTTGAAACTCGCTCTCTCTCTCCAGTGTCTCACCGCTGCGTTGGTGCAGGTAGGAGATTGAGCTCAAGCTAGCTCCAATAAAGGCTCTTTTGCTTTTGCATCGGACTCAACTCCCTGGTGGCCTTTGGGGATCACGAATTCTGGGCATAACACTATGACATGCCTTATCTCCCCAATCATGGTAAGGACAAGGCCACATTATACTGTCTCTGTATCCCTCACAGTGCCTGGTACATGTTTTGACTGAGAGTCACGGGCTTCGTTTTTATTCCAGGAACTCGGGGAGTTTTCCACAATTAACGACCCCAATAACGTTACTAACTCACTTAAATGTTTTATTCAGAAACTTCTGCTTCAGAAGTAGGCTCAATAGTTTTCCCCAATTCTTATTTCCACAAGCATGGAAGGAGAAGAAAAAGGGAAGAGTGCAGCAGCCAGTAGCTGTTCCCATATTTGCAACAGCAAAGGATTGGCAGCAACTACTGGAATAAAAAAAAAAAAAAAAGCCCACGAAAAGTACAGACAATTTTACCTTGGGGAAGAATGTTCTGAGACACAGATATATTTCTCTTTCTTAAGAATAAAGCTTGCTGTAATATTTCCTAGCCAGCAAACAAAAACGTGACAGTAGATATATCGACAATTCTGTCTCCAGGTAAAACCTACAGCAGACAGCAAACCACTCAAAATAGACCTCTAAAGGTCAAAGCAAATATGTAAACTTCAGGGCAGTGAAATGGCATCTGCTTCTCCAGGAAACAGCACCTTAGTTTTGGAACCAGTGCTCCTCCTAGGGGCTTTTTCAGGCTTCCCAGTGGCTTCGTTCAGCAAATGCAAAGCAATACGTAATATATTATGTGGATCTAATGTAATATGTGCATCAAAGCAACCAGCGGTGCGTAAAAAAACACTTAAAGATCACTATTCCCATCAGTCTCAACATTTTTCTTTTATTGCAATAAATAAGCTCTCTTCCCAGACTTCCATGCCACCACTCTCCAGATTTTGCACACGTTTTGCTTTCGTGTCTTCGGGTAACATCTTATTTTGATATCCCTCAAACAAGGTTGCAGAGAGAAGAGGGTTAAGATCACGGAAAATATAGAGAATAAAATACAAAAGTGCAGAATGATACCTGAGGCAGGTGCAGTGTGGGCAATCAATATGGATTTTGCAGATATCGATTAATATTAAGGGTAGTCTTCGGTTTTGCGGCATGTAAGCAATGCTTTCAGGACATCTTATATTCTTTTATGAAAGCTATATCACCTTCCCACCAAACTGCATTCTGAGTTTTCCAGTGTGTTCTGTGCTAAGTTTAATGAAAGAGTTCAAACAGTTCAGAATGGGGCCAGAGCAAGACATTGCCTTCAGAATGAGCGATCCTTCTTTTCTTGAAGGAAGTGTGCTTTGAGACACGGATACCTCCCCAGAGGTGAAATAATGGGTTTTTTTCCCATCCAGGAATTTCCAGAGGCCAGTGGTTCTCCGAAGGAGAATACTTCTTGGTCAGTGTCCCCTGAGATCACTTCTAGGAAACAAAAGTCCGCTACGGCTGCATGTTCTATGAGACTGTTTCTCTTTTATGAAATTATTTTTTAATTTTAATATAAATTTTATATATGTAAGGTGCACATGACGATTTGATATACATAGTGAAATGATTAATACAGTCAAGCTAATTAACATACCGTCTCCTTGGTATGCCTGTGTGGCTCAGTCGATTGAGATCCTGACTTGATTTCGGCTCAGGTCATGATCCCAGAGTCATAGAATCAAGCCCTTTGCAGGGCTCCAATCTGAGGGTGGATGGAGCCTGCTTGGTATTCTCTCTCCCTCAATCTCTCTCTCTCTCTTTCTCTCTCTGCCCCTCTCCCACTTGAGTTCACTCTCTCTCTCTCTCACTAAAATTATATATATATATATATGTATATACAATACATATATATACATGTATAATATATAGTATATACACATATATATTATATTTGCATATATAATATAATATCACCACACATAGTTACCTTTGTGTGTGTGTGTCCAAAAAAGCACCTGAAATTTACTCTCTTAAGTGTCTAGTATTCAGTGCATTTGTTTGAACTACAGTCATGATGATGTGTTTGATCTCTAAGACTTATTTGTCCTTCATAATTGAAACTTTGTACCTTCTGACTAACATCTCTGTTTTCCCCACTTCTCCTATCCATTCTACTCTACCACTCTCCTCTCAGATTCTGTATTTTCCATGTTTTTAGATGCCACATGCAGAGCACATTATGCTAAGTGAAGTAAGCCAGAGACAGAAAGAGACTGTCTCTAAGTGAGACAGGTGAGGGGGTCTTTCAGTCTTGCACAGCAACAGGTCTTCCAAAGTAATTGAATCTCCGGTCAAACCCTGCAGGTCAAACACAGCCTACATTAGAAGAAACCTGAAGGGTGGGGATGCCTGGGTGGCTCAGCTGGTTAAGCATTTGACTCTTTTTTTTTTAAACATTTTTTTATTTTATTTTTGAGACAGAGAGAGACAAAGCATGAACAGGGGAGGGTCAGAGAGAGAGGGAGACACAGAATCTGAAACAGGCTCCAGGCTCTCAGCTGTCAGCACAGAACCCGACGCGGGGCTCGAACTCACAGACTGCAAGATCATGACCTGAGCTGAAGTCGGCCGGTTTACCGACTGAGCCACCCAGGTGCCCCAAGCATTTGACTCTTGATTTCAGCTCAGCTCATGACCCTGTGAGTTCGAGCCCTGCCCTGGGCTCTGCGCTGATAGTGCAGCACCTGCTTGGGATTCTCTCTCTCACCCTCTCTCTCTGCCCCTCCCCTGCTCACACTCTACCTCTCTCTCAAAATAAATAAACATTAAAAAAAATTTTTTTTAAACCTGAAGGTGAGGAAGGTGATGGTGAATAACCTTGAGCATATTATCAACCATGTCTCTGGTTATTGTTATGGTCCCAACAGTCATCAGTTAGCTAAAGCTTTTTTTTGAGAGAGAGAGAGAGAGTGAGAGAGAGAGAGAGTGAACGCTCGTGAAAGTGGGGGAGGGGCAGAGAGAGAGAGGGAGAGAATCATAAGCAGGCTCTGTGCCCAGCACAGAACGCGATGCGGGGCTCCATCCCATGATCCTGGAATCATGACCTGGGCAGAAATCAAAAGTCAGGTGCTTAACCGATGGAGCCACCCAGGTGACCCAAGCTAAAGCTTTTTAGCCAAGTTCCACTTCACATACATTCCAGATGGGCATACGCTCCCCATTCCCTCTGTAATACATTTTTCCAACGCCTTCTGCCTGCTGATGCTTGCAACCGGGAGAAACACTCTTATCTGCCTGCCTACTTGGGCTATCAGCAGACAAATGTATCTCCCGTGAATCAGTTGTTTCTAACCAAATCTGTTAGATTTATAATTGTGCTGGTAATTATAGGTATAATTGTATAACTAAATCACATTAATTTTGATTAAGTGAAATAATTTGTTATAACTAAATGTTACATGGACGGGTTAAATACAAGAGCAAAGAGAAAGATGTTTATTCTATGAGAACTATGTTTAATGCCTTAGAAATAATTTTACAAAATCAAGTACTAAAAAAATTATTGTCAAATTATTGTGGCTGACGAAACTACAAATGAGAGGGAGAGAAGTGCCTGGTGGCTCAGTCGGTTGGGCATCTGACTCTTGATCTCAGCTCAGGTCATGATCTCATGGTTCATGAGATTGAACACCACATTAGGTTCTGGGCTGACAGTGTGGAGCCTGCTTGGGATTCTGTCTGTCTGTCTCTCTCTCTTTCTCTCTCTACTCCTCCTCTTTCTCTTTCTCCCTCTCTCTCAAAATAAATAAACATTTTAAAAAAAGCAGAAAAAAGAATCCCCCAAATCTAAAAAGTATTACTGTCAGGTTGCTTGCCCAAAGAGTCTTTAAATTTTCACTCCACTTTGAAGAACTCCAGACTGACTTCTTTGCTGGGTGTGATGTTTGTGTATGAAAGACAAGTCAAAAGCCTGTAATTTAGCCTTTTTAAGAAAGACCTTGGGATGACAAGAAGATTAAAAAACAAATATTCATTTATAATTATTAGGTATGTATCATTCTTGAAGACCCCCTCCCCCCCCACACACACACACCAATCTTAGTTAAAAATGTTTTCTTGGACCATCCTAGCCTTGACTGCATCACTGTATAGCCTTTGCCAACAGCCAGCATTGCCTGGCTTTTGAAATACATGGCAAGAATGCAGGCAAGAATATATGAAATGTAATGCCGTAAAAGCATGGGGCAGACTTTTCTTTTCATTCCTATTCTATTGATTATGTAGGTGTTCATCTTTGAGCAAGTTTGTTATTTCCTTGATTGACTTCCCACTTTATACCAGAAATAAAGCCAGCTTATGTGGACACTTATGATACAATAAATTAATATAAATGTCAAGACTTTAGGAAAGTTAACTGACATTCTGAATCACAGTTTCTTCACGGTACACTAAAGAATATATGAGACACCTTCTAAAAACCCAAGCATACAGAAGGCGTCCAATAAATGTTAGTCCATTTCCTTATCTGGTCAGTAAAAAGATACATTGTTGAGACAACTTTTATGGTAATTATAAAATTGTTCTATGCTTCTGCATCGTGCTCTGTGTTTTTATTTTTTTTTAAATTTTTTTTAATGTTTATTTATTTTTGAGACAGAGGGAGACAGAGCATGAACGGGGGAGGGGCAGAGAGAGGGAGACACAGAATCGAAAGCAGGCTGCAGGCTCTGAGCCATCAGCCCAGAGCCTGACACGGGGCTTGAACTCATGAACCATGAGATCGTGACCTGAGCTGAAGTCGGACGCTCAACCGACTGAGCCACCCAGGCGCCCCATGCTCTGTGTTTTTAAAATAGATATACTTTCGGGGCGCCTGGGTGGCGCAGTCGGTTAAGCGTCCGACTTCAGCCAGGTCACGATCTCGCGGTCCGTGAGTTCGAGCCCCGCGTCGGGCTCTGGGCTGATGGCTCAGAGCCCGGAGCCTGTTTCCGATTCTGTGTCTCCCTCTCTCTCTGCCCCTCCCCCGTTCATGCTCTGTCTCTCTCTGTCCCAAAAATAAATAAACGTTGAAAAAAAAAATTAAAAAAAATAAAATAAAATAGATATACTTTCCAATATATTCTAATTAATCACACAGAACAACAATGTGGGATAAATATAGCAAGTATAATTATTTCCTACTTGCATTTTATAAAACTGAAACAGACATGAAACTTCTAAATCAAGTTCTTCCAGAAAGTTAACGTAAGTTTATTTTTAAATAAGCCTGTTTATGAGCCTATTAGTCTCATTAACTTCTGCAACTCTATGAGATGTCTGAGGTTTTTGTTTTGTTTTGTTTAATAACATTACTTTTCCATAATGTTCTTCTTTAGAGGCCCACAAATAATCAGCAGAAAACATAACACTTTAATTCCATGCCAATGCATGGCAAAAAGAATAAAAGAAACAAAAACAAATTCCTTCTGAATGCAACTGAGAGAGAGCTTTTGTCCTTCAAGCTCATAATCCGAGATAGGGCCTGAAAATTAGAATCCACTGTACTATTCTAATTCTCCATCCTGGTTATACCCCAGACAAGGAGGATATTGGGAGTATGACTAGATTTGCCAACACATAGCCAGTGCCTGAGTAGTTAGGAAATTTCCAGAGATAGGCCCTATTAGTTAATCAAACCTCAGAAATACGTAGGAACTATGTTAAGAATCTGCTCACTCATGGGAGAAGCTCTTCCCCCCTTTCTTGACAGAAGAGAAACCTACTTCCAACAACTGTAATTTGTACCACTGTCTTAGCTCTGGTCATATTTAATTTCCTCTTTTTGCCCCCTCCCGGCTGTGAGGCAATTGTTCTATAGATTGATTTTGGCTTAATCTGTAGCTTCATATAAGTGGAGTCACATCGTATATATGCTTCATGTCTTGCTTAGTTTATTCACGTAATGTTTTTGAGATTGATCCATGTTATTGCTAGAATCAATAGCCTGTTCCTTTTTATCACCAGGTAGTGTGCCTAGTAATAATATATCATATTAATATACCATTTTAAAATACCATAATTTTCTTATCAATTCTCCTGTCAGTGGGCATTTTGCTTATTGCCTGTTATGAATATAGATTCCATGAAACTCTTACACAATGTGGACACAAGGCTTTTTATTTCTCTTGAATAAATAACTAGGAGTAAAATTGTTGGGCATGCAATTGCATATGTTTACGTTTATTAGAAACCATCAAACGGTTTTCCTAACTGGTTGCACCATTTAACATTCTCATTAGCAATGGATAAGAGATCCAGTCATTCCATATCTACACCCACATGTTACATCTTCCATCTTTTACAATGTTAGCTATTTGGGGCGCCTAGGTGGCTCAGTTGGTGTACCATCTGACTCCTTTTTGTTAACGTTTATTTAATTTTGAGAGAGAGAGAGAGCAGGAGAGGGGCAGAAAGAGAGGGGAACAGAGGGTTTGATGCAGGTTCTGTGCTGACAGCCGCCAGCCCAATGCGGGGCTCAAACTCGAACTCACAGAACTCATAAACCCTAAGATCACGACCCGAGCCAAAGTCAGAAGCTCAACCAACTGAGCCACCTAGGCATCCCGAGCGTCCGACTCCTGCTATTGGTTCAGATCATGATCTCAGGGTCGTGGGACGGAGCCCTGCGTTGGGCTCTGCACTGAGCATGGAACCTGCTTGGAATTCTGTCTTTCCCTCTGTTCCTCTCCCCTGCTCATGCACTCTCTCTCTCTAAAATAAAATAATAATGAATAAAATTAAATGTTAGCTATTCTAAATATGATAGTATTTATGATAATATGATAGTATTATGATAGTATTTATGATCATATGATAGTAAATATGCTAGTAAATATGATAGCAAGGGCACACTGTGGTTTTAATTCACATTCCCCTGATGATTAATATGTATATTTCCCCTTGTTTTTGACCATTCATATGTCTTCTGCTTTTTTAGACTGTCTTTATTAGTGTTTTTTTTTCAGTTATTTATATATACCAGTTATAAGTCCTTTAACAAGTGTTTGTACTGTAAACATTTTCTCCCAGTTGTGGCTTCCCTCTTCATATTTTTTTTAGTGAGAAGATTTTAATTAAGTCCAATTTATCATTTTCTATAGTTAGGTGCTTTGTGACTTATGCAAAACATCTTTACTACCCCAGGATTGTAAGGATAGTCTCCTGGCTTAGCATTAACATTATTTATCTATTTATCTACCTATCTAGTTATTTATTTATTTATTTTTAATGATAATTTATTTTTGAGGGAGACAGAGACAGACAGAATGTGAGTGGGGGAGGGGCAGAGAGAGACAGGGAGATACAGAATCCAAAGCAGGTTCCAGGCTCCGAGCTGTCAGCGCAGAGCCCGACGTGGGGCTCAAACTCATGAACTGTGAGATCATGACCTGAGCCGAAGTCAGACGCTTCACCAGCTGAGCCACCCAGGCACCTCTAGCATTAACATTTACAGCAGAGTTTGCCTCTCTGGACACTATTGACGTTTCCGACTGGACCCACTTGAGGGGTGGGGTTGTCTTGTGTTTTGTAAGATATTTAGCAGAATCCTTGGCCTCTAGCTACTACTATATGCCTGAGGCAGGAATGGTGGCATTGGTAGCAGTTTTCGATGTCATTTTTCTTCCAGATGTGAATCTAGTAGTTCCGGATTATTTGTCAAAAAAGACTCTCCATTCCCCACTGCCTTGAATTGGCATCTTTCTTGAAAATCACCTGACCTCATTGAGTGTGTCTATTTCTCTATTCCACTTGTCTGCTTGTTGATTTTACTCTACTTATTAAAAATGTTCGTGAATACTCTAGATTGTTTGCATCTTTAATAAATTTAAAATTGCTGGTCAAATTCTACAGAAAGTCTGATAGATTTTAATTGAGATTATTGCATTGAGACATTGAAACTATAAATATCTTTAAAATGTCATCTTCCAATCCAAAATGTGGCTTATTTCCTCATGTATTTGGGTTCTATACTTTCTCAGCAAAATTTACATTCTAGTTTTAAATGTAGAGGTCTTACATGTATTTTGTAAAATGTATTCCATATACTTAACGGTTGCTGATAATATTATAAACTGTATTGTTTTAATTTATATTCAAATTGTGATTTGTGTGCTGCATTTTTAATTTTTATAAAAGGACCTCAAATCCAATAATTTCAACCTCACTCTGAAGTTAAGTACTTCATAGATTTCTTTGGGTTTTCTACATGCTAGTCATGTGGTTTACAAAGAATGAGCTCTATTTTTTCCCAATCTTTGTGACTTTTTTTTTCTTGCCGGTTTCACTGGACAGGACCTTCATCATAATATTGAATAGGAGTGATAAAAGTGAACATTCATGTACTCTTCTTGATTTCAGGGGGAAACTATTTAATATTTTTACCATTAAGTATAATGTTAGTTATCGATTTTCATATTCAATGAGTTCCTTTCTATTCTTAGTTCAAGTGTTAGGTTTTGCTCTAGCAAGCAGCCAAAGATACCATGATATCATGAAAGTTTTGTTTTTGGCGTTCTAAAGGCAAGTGTGTTTTGTTTTTTCCCTTAGCTCTACAATATAGCCCTCAATCCTTGGCTTTACTCTAAATATGGGGCCCTTCTGGGATTTCAAGGAAACGTCCATTGTGTGGATCACTTGAACTCCAAACTCTGACTTTGCAACCCGAGCAGCTGTTGAAATCTCTGCACAACTCTCTGGCCTCTCAGCTACTTCTTTTTTCTGGGGGATATCGTGATTTATGATAAATACGCAGTTGGTCTTTGTGCCCTTTTCTGTCACAGAGCTAAAACCCTTAGAATTTAAGAGAACTTCCGAGTTGGTGAACACGTGGGGATGCTGGGAGAGTGATGTGCTCAAAGTGTTCGGAGGGGGCGCGGAAGTTCCTTGCCCCACTCTTTGCCCTATGCTTCTCTTCCATCTGGCTTTTTCTGAGTTATAGCCTTTTATAATAAACTGGTCATCTAGCACATAAGATGTCTCTTTGGGTTCTCTAATCAATCCCAGGCTGGGGGTCATTGGAACCTCATATCTCTAGCTGCTTGGTTAGAAGTGCTGGTGACAACCTCGATTTTTTGGCAGACATCTGAAGTGGTAATGGGAAGGCTGTCCTGTGGGACTGAGCCTTTAACCTGTGGGATCTGACACTTTCTCCCGATTAGACAGTGTCAGAATTGAGTTGAACTATAGGATGCCCAGCTGGTGTCAGAGAATTGCTTGGTGGTGTGGGGAAAACCCCCATACATTGCAACTGGTCCCAGTATATTACTCTGCGTAGGTAGGTTGGGAATCTGGCAAGGAATTAAGTGGAATTAAAGAACAGATTTGGGGGCACCCTTCTCCTTGGTCCTCTCATTTCTTAGAAGTTTCCACGCAATTCCAGGCATCCTGGAGGCCCAAATGTCAACATTTATTTCTTTAATCCAGTAAGTTTGTACTTTCTTTATAAGCTGTATCCTGTGCAAACTGGAAAGTGTTCTCAGAGGATAAGCTGGATAAATGTAGGTTCATTTTGTTTGTTTCCCTTCTTCCAGCGATTGAATTCTTTCCAGTTCCTTTCTGTTTTTTGTTGTTTTCCAATGCCTTCAACAGTTGTTTATTTTTCATTATTTCATTCCAAATAAATGTGTTATTAGTAGGAGGCTTCGTCTGCTATAAACTGTTCCACTGTTACCAATTATAATTCCCCATATTGGATTTCTTACAACTCCTCAAACACACAACTTCTTTCTGACCTCTGGGACTCCACATATGCTATTCCTTTACTTGAAGCACAATCCCCCTTGCTCTTTGGCTAACTTATTTCTGATTACCCTTCATGCATGAGTTTAAACATCAGTTGCTCAACAAAGTCGTTTCTTTCCATTTCTAACTCACCTAAGTTGGTCCATCTGCTATAATTCCCATAGTACACTAGATCATTTGTGGTCTAAGACTCATCCTGTTTACAGTTATTTGTTTAATACTTCCTTCCTTCTTAGAGTATACACTGCATGAAACCAAAACCATACCCTATACTGTGCCTCACTGATTAGTAAGTACTCAGTAAAAATTTGTATCTTTTTACAATACTGAGGTGTAAAATGTTTTGATTACCTTTTCACAAATATTGAGAATGTGGTTTATTAAGGTCAATCATAAGAGAATCCGTCAGGATACAGACACATGTACTGGGGTGTCCAATATTTATAACATAATGTCTTTTTGTCCACTTTACCAACATTGCCTATGTGTTCAAACAGTCACAGCTTTTTGTTTTTATTATTTTAAAAAAATTTTTAATGTTTACTTATTTTTGAGAGAGAGTGTGCACGGAGGAGGAGCAGAGAGGGAGGGAGACACAGAATCCAAAGCAGGTTCTAGGCTCTGAGCTGTCAGCAAAGAGCCTAACATAGGGCTCAAACTCACGAACCACAAGATCGTGACCTGAGCCAAAGTCAGATGCTTAACCAATTGAGCCACCCAGGCACCCCTGACAACAGCACCTTTTTAAAGGGTTTTCAGTGACAGTAGCACAAAGTAAATGTTACAAAACTGAATCCAGATAAGTCTTCTGGCAACTTTGACATCATCACCAAGAAATCCACCTGATAACATTAGTGATTTGTCACTAATTTTTTAAAGCTGTAAAATAGTCTTAAAGATGATAACATTAGTGATTTGTCACTAACGTTATCATCTTTAAGACTATTTTACAGCTTTCAAAAATTCTAAGTATAAATATGAACACATTTTTTTCCACTGTCCAGAGCTCTTTTCTTCTCTGTAGCTGAGACACACAGAAATGAGTTATGCATCTAGGGAGTTGGAGTAACTCCTTCTAGACAAAAGGGTGACATTGCAATTGGCACTATTACATACAGTGAGTCTTTTCTTTAGAAACTCAAACACGTTTAACAAATCAGAGTTTGGATATCCTGAAAGGGTACTGGGTACTCCACTAATTTCAATGAGAAGCCGGGGTCTAGCAAAGGGCATGGCAAATCGTTGTTAAACAAACGTTTATTTCATGAGTCAATGAAAATGGCCACAGCAAAAATTGAAAACAAAGGCAATTATACTAAACAAAGTTTATTGATTAACTCATAAACATGACAGTTAAAAATAAAAACACGTATAAACCATATGATTGACTTTAGTTAATAAAACGAGGCTCTCCCTGGGTGAGATCTCCGGCTAACCAGCACAGCTCTTACAGCGTTGAAGGCCGTTCTCGTTGCAAGCAGTGCACTTCAAAGCTTTGAAAGAGTCTGTAAAGCAGTTTCGAAACACTGACATCTTGCTCCCATGGCACACGGAGCACGGAAGAAAGCCAAAGCCTCCACAGGAGGGACACTCCTGTGGATGCTGCACTCTCTGTAGAGGGCGGCAGGGGGACAAGAGAGGACAGAAAAGGCGTTAGCATGAACAACTCAACCAGCCTTCCTGTCTGCCTGCATTGTGGATGGTCGTAAAACAATGCTGGCTGTGGACTTGAAATCACCTACCATGTATGCAGAGACCCAGGGGGAAAGCTAGCTGAAGTTTTCTTTAATACCCCGTTGATGGCCATCAATAGCATAACCTTGTTTTGTGAAGACTGGTACATTTTAGGTTAAAGGGTCCAGATCTCAGGAGATCACATGAAAACACGTATTTACAAACCAAACAATTCAGGAAATGGTTATTTTCATTAGAGGGAAGTACTGTAACTTTCCCTTGAGTACCTCCTAACGGTTTAATACCTTTGTTTATAGAACAGTATCACTAATAGTGAGTCTGGAAAATCAAAACACTAAAAGCTGAGTGTGAAAGAGCCACTATCAACTGGAGATTTATCGTTACATTGCACATTTGAATAATGCTTTGTTTTTTTAAAAGCACTTTCAAATGCATTATTGTATAGAATCGTCCCTCATGCCATCCTTTACACATACAGACACCTTCAACTGTAAAGCAGATATTCGGGCATCTTTATCCTTATTTTATATTTAAGGAAATAGGCATAGAAATCTTAAGGTATTTATCCAAGTCCATAAAACGCCCCACAATGGCTATCTGCCTTTCTACCTCAAGTAAAGATAAAATACTCTCCTACTAAAATGAAAGTAACCGTGAATTGTATTGAGGATAATATTTTGAAAATTATTCACACACATTTCTATTTCCTTCTTTGGGCACATATCCTTTGCCAGAGTTCACTAGTGGTATCCATCAGCAGTGGGGAGATTAGGAGCCATTACAGAATGAAGACGAGGTGAAAAGTGAATTAATACCAAGCTTCTGACTTGCAAAATAGGAGTTTGCAGCAATATTTGAAAGCTTGGCTTTGTGAAGAGAATAATCGCTAAAATAAAACTGGGAAATGTGAATCAATACACACACACACACACACACACACAGGCAGAAACACACTCAAATGTGGTTTATATACACAGACATACGGCTGTTCGCTGGAGATTCACAACTGCACGTACTAAAGTCTCCAAAGCAGCCAAATGAAAAGGAACCTGATTAACTGGGTTTAACCCACCGTTTCCCCAGCACTTACAGCTATGATAACTCTTTTCCCAGGAAACAACCATAATTCTCTCACAATTAGTACTTTATGGAATGTGCTTCGGGAAATAAACATTAAGGACATGATTGCTTCAAAATTTATGTCCCCACTTTTCAGATATGCACTTTTTGTATATAGCAAAGTTCACCTGCAATTATAGTTTGACTTAGCTATTATGTCAAGATGGCAAAATCCACATAATACCTCATTTTTAGCGGCACAGAATTACTTGATGGAAAGTAGTGGTTGGCAAACCGGATGACACAAAGAGGGAACTTTATCAAGACTACAGGTTCAAAACTCTTCCAAAAAGTTAGATTGAGTGTGTGTAGCAATTAGTTACTTTGTAGGTGGGTTTTTGTCATTTCTTTGTGCAAGTATTGACCAAAACATGGTATAGTGAATTTACAATTTTACATAATATTAAAATGTCTTTAGAAAATAAATTGAATAAAACCAAACCCAGTGGTGGAAAAAGAGGGTAGTTTAAAAGCAAATTATAAGGGAAAAAATGTAATAAAAGCAAATTATAATATAATTAGTAAATAATGGTGTTCTTATCAAATTTAAAAACTATGATAAAATAGATAGATTCTTGACATTCACGAGAGCTGTGCCAGAAGTTTATATTAAAAATACATAATGACTTGTGGGTCACCTGGGTGGTTCAGTCAGTTAAGCATCCAACTCTTGATTTCAGTTCAGGTCATACCCTCATGGTTGTGAGATCAAGCCCCGTGTCAGGCTCTGTGCTGGGTATAAAGCCTGCTTAAGATTCTCTCTCCTTCTCTCTCCTTCTCTCTCTTCCCCTCCCTCCCATTTATGTACACAGGTGCTCTTACTCTTTCTCAAAAAAATTATATATATATATATATATATATGTATATATATATATATATATACACACACACACACACACACACGCACACACACATACAATGACCTACTGATCAGAACAGATATTGGGCTGGCCTAGGTCCTGGAGAAAGGACCTTTAGGGCCCCTGACTCTGGGACTTCACCCATTAGTGCTAGATTATAACTAGATCTGGGTTTCAAGTAGAATAGTATCATCAAATTTTGCAATTAAAAATACAAGATGCCTGGTTAATTTGAATTTCAGAGAAACTACAAATAAATTTTCGTATAGGTATGTCCCCAACATTGCATGAGACATACAAAAACTAAAAATTATTTCTCATTTATCTGAGAATTAGATGTAAGTGGGCAGTCCATATTTAGTATGGCATCCCTCATAGAGAAGTTGCTGACAGGGAAGGTATGAAATGCTCAGTTGTCTTGGGAAAGCAGCTGATGTCTTGGAGCACAGGGTTGGAAAGATTCTGAAGGCATTTCCATTCTCAGTAAAAATTAGCTGCTTCAGCCATAAACTGAGGAGAGGAAAAGAATGGCATACATATTATATAGCGTCTATACCCAACTCTCACCCATGCCTGATTTCACAAATGAAGAAACAAAAACTCTTAGTGACTATAAGAAATGTTTAGGTCACAGGGGAATTAGAAAATTGGAACTTGAAGAACTTTCAAGAGCAAATCCCTTTGGGTGAGTACCTAGCAGTGCAATTGCGGGATCATAGGGTAGTTCTATTTTTAAGTTTTTGAGGAACCTCCATACTGTTTTCCAAAGTGGCTGCACCAGTTTGCATTCCCACCTACTAGATATTTACCCAAAGAAAAGAAAAATACTAATTCAAAGGGATACAGGCACCCCAGTGTTTATAGCAGCATTATCTACAATAACCAAACTATAGAAACAGCCCAAGTGTCCCTCAACTGATGAATGGATAAAGATGTAAATATACATACAGTGGACTATTACTCAGCCATCAAAAAGAATGAAATCTTGTCATTTGCAATGACATGGATGGAGCTAGAGGGTATTAGGCTAAGCAAACTAAGTCAGAGAAAGAAAAATGCCACATGATTTCACTCATATGTGGAATTTAAGAAATAAAACAATTGAGCAAAGGGAAAAAAAAGAAGAGGGAGGCAAACCAAGAAACAGACTCTTAATAGTAGAGAACAAACTGATGGTTACTAGAGGGGAGGTGGGTGGGGGAAGGCTTAAACAGGTGATGGGGATTAAGGAGAGCACTCCTTGTGAGGAGCACCGGCTGTTGTTATGGAAGTGTTGAATCACTATATTGTACACATGAAACTTATACTACACTGTATGCTAACTGGAATTCAAATAAAAACTTTTAACAAAAGAGCAAATCTCATGGTCTTTCCTCTTTAGTAGTAGTTTTTCACCTTTATTTACATCCATAATAGTCTCAAATAACATATTACATGGGATCCTCAAACATAAAAGAGTTGAATGATAAATGCTGTGACCGAGGCAGAAGCAGGGGTGGCTCTGAGCGGGTCTTGAGCTCTCACTGCTCCATTAGCCTCCAGGTATCTCATTCCCGATACACCATCCAGTACAATCTACTCCATTGGTTCTTCTAATAAAAATAAATAATTCAGTCATCCCTAGCTATCTCCTTCAGAGAGCACTTTTGTTATAATGTTATAGTTTTGTTAGTCTGCGGTTCCAATTTAAAAAGTTCCAACGAGAAAAAACTGGCTTGTATTAAATGTAGCAGATGCAGGTAAGTAGATGGTTGTGCCCCCAGTACAGGTGTTAAAGGGGCTAGAAAATTGCCCCAAACATGGACAACGTTCTAGGAAGGAGGAAGGAGGAACTGAGGTTAACAACAGTCATTATTAAAAGCAACAAAACAGACTTCCACTTTCAATGAAGAAGTCCACTGCAGAAACACTGAATTTCAAGCAACTAGCTCTTTAGTGCCCAGTTGCCCAGCAAAGTGAGAAACCATGCAGCCCTGGGTGAGAACAGCACACAGAGCACAGAGTTCACAGAATGGCCCTCCTTTGAATAGTGGTTTGGGTGGAAGCACGTCCCTTTGGGGTGGAATTCAAGAAAAAAAAAGGAGTGAGAAATCATCCTCTCTTTTTACCTCTTTCTGTTCTCATACACTTGGCGAGAGACTTTAAAAAAAGACTCAGAGGGTGAGACACTTTCATTTATTCATTCATTCCACAAATATTGAGTGTCTACTTCCCAGGCACTGTGGAAGGCACTGGGGATAAAGCAGTGAGGCCAGACACATCCCTGTTCACTTCATAGTAGCCCTCAGCCCTACCCTTAGCTTTGAATGGGTCCACGCCATACTGTGGTCATCAGAATTAAAACACACAAGAACTCCAGAGTCTCTCACAAAGGATCCACAGGATGAGGACGAAAGGGTAGAGCTCATGAATGATTGTCAAATGGATTTCCTTTGTAGCACAAACTCAAATTCAGAAATATAAAGAGATTTTCCTATTATCTAAAATAGAAGGAGGATGCTAATATCAAGGGCTTTCACTATCTTCCTGGAGATTAGGAAATGGATGCACTTATTATTTTTAACCTCAGATTTACCTATTCCTGTTCTAGTAGAACCTGAAAGTCTCTTAAGTATTCCATTAAAGAGGAAGTAATTTACCTGATTTTCTGTAACCATAAATCTCGTCATCCAGATTGTCTATGAAGCAAATCTATCCATATAACAAATTGTCAAAGAGGGCACACTTTGCATATAATCATCTCTGGATGATTTACCTCTGTCTATGTATTTTGTTTTAAACTACATTCAACAATTTAATTCAGAAAATGCTTGTTAAGTGCCTGCTAAACACCTCTGTCTGATCAAGCTGCTAATAAACACAATCCTTCCTGATGATCAGAGTTTCCAGCACCCGTAATTTGCAGCCTTGAGAAAGAAGCCCCTGAACTAACTGTCGACACAGAGGAAAGTTGTGGCTTATAATCTTAAATTCATTAGCCTAAATATAGGAGTCTGATTTTTGAACCCAGTGTGCTGGACTGCCATAAATCTACTTAAAAAGATGTTCAGATTTCAGAGAGAGGCAGACAGAGTACATGGCCTGATTTCCCAGGTGAGTCAGTGGTCTCTGATGCGTCTATGAATATGCCGTGGCCACCCCCCCCCCCACACTGGGAGGGTCACCATCCAGAACTGTGCTTCTCTAGGGAGGGTTAAGACAGTGTCTGATAGCACCAACGTCCTGCAAAAATAGCCTGTGCCATTCTAGCATCCTCCGTGTGTAGCTGAAACTCTTGTGTTCTTCGCGAACAATGAATAAGTAATCACCAGCCCTCAGGGGAGAGAGTCAGATTTTACAAGAAAAAAAGGACACGAAATGGGCATATGTTGGCAATCTCATTAGAAATGACAAGGATGTTTGTTCATAACTTTAAAAAAAAATAGCAAGGCAAGAGCTTACTTGGAGCTTCTCTACCATCTGCAATCTTTAATTCAGTATCTGCCATAACCAGGTGTTTGCTAATACATCTCAAGGCTCCCCGGGCTTCCTCTGTGTGAACACCAGCAGGATCAGCTATCCATCATGGTTATTGTTTTAGGGGAATCGTAGACACTTCTTTGCTTCTAATCTCCAGCTTGTTTATTAATATAAATAAATAAATAAATAAATAAATAAATAAATATTACTAAAACGGTGTTTTCATTTCATCCTTTCACTCAAGCATTATCCTACATAAAATAATTATTTCTCTCTTCCTTTTCATCAGCTCACTGCTTTGCCTTTTCAAAAAAGGAACCTTGGATGAAAGAGGATTCATTCATCTTTTCACTTAACAAATACTTATTGTCTGTTATTTGCCAATCCCTGTTCTAGGCACTAAAGGTACAGAATAGAACAAAAGAGACAAGGATCTTGTGTCCACATGGAGCTCACACTATATTCGCTCACACTATATATTAGGAGCTCACACTATATATATTAGGAGCTCACACTATATACCCTGCAAATTCTGTCTCAGGAACAGAATCCTCCCAGGTGCACCTAGCTCCACTGAACCCAAGTATCCACACTAGCTATTGTTATATTTCACTTGCTTCTGCTGGCTTTAGCCATATCCTCATGTTTAAATCCACTGACAATTTTCATCAATGAATCAGGCCCACTTGACTTCCCAGAGCAATGTTCACTTGGGCTGGATGTATGCTAAGATGCTTCGACTTGGAAATTTGAAATTATTTGTTGACTCCATTTCTGATGGCCCAACCATAACTGCTACCTCTCTTTCTTCACCATCATTTGGAATAACTGTTAAAAACTGGGACCTGAATTATGAGGACCAGGATAGTCATCATCTACCATGTAGTACGAACTAACAGCAAACTAGAACTTGGCAAGATCTGTCTGGTTTCTCTCTAAAGTTATCACCAATTTACCCATCTTTCAGGATGGCCTCCCTCTAGTTTCGGAGTCCAGTGTTAAAGCCTAGTCTGTTCCCTGGACCTCATCCTCTGTCTACCTCACAGCGAACTTCTCACTTGAGCTTTGGGTCCTACCACATATGGTCAGATTTCCCAGACAACTACATGCCACTTAATTTGAGAGTCATGGAAGCATAGATTCATGCTTACGACCATGGGTTTTTAAGTCAGGGTGATTATAATCATGAATCAAACACTGTCTGTAAGGTCTTCAGAAAGTGATTTAATCTCTGTGCCTCCATTTCCTGGTTAGTAAAAAGGGGATAATAATAGAAACTGACCTGCAGAGTTGTTGTGACGTTTCAATGACTTAATACATACAAAACATCAAGAATGTTACTTGCTACATAGTAAAGACTCCAATGTTTCCAACCTCATGAATATTTAACTCCTACTCCACTGCCAAAAGTCAACTTGAAGAATGGGATGGGTTTAGACTGGAATTTTGCACCCCTTATCCACTTTTCCTGGCTCTTCCAACTGCCTCTCTTGAGGGTCAATATCTTTACCTAGGCTAGTGTGCCTTAAGCCCTAGCTCCTCTCACAGGAAAATTAGGGCTTTCTTTGGATGGCTACAATTTCTCTACCAGTTTTGTTACATGGGAAAAGCAGCCCAACAGAGTTATAACACCTTACAGCTCCTACAACAGCAGAAGTCAGTACCATACAATTCTTTTCAACATCATGAATAGTCTTAAATGTCTGCACCTTATTTATGCCATCTGTAGAATGGAGACAGATTTGATGAAGAGAAAAAAATCTTCTTTCCAAAATTCTTTGAGCTGAGAGACAGAGGTTATGTTATATAGCATGATGGTGTTTACCAAGTTGCAGAATTAAGGGATTGTAGACTCAAAGAATAAAAGTCCATGAAGAGCTAAGCCGATCATCAATCTTTAAAAAGAGTAATGAGAAAGATTTACCCTATATGAGTCTAAAAGATGCTGTTAAGCCACAGAAATAAAAACAGGATGATATTGCTACAATAAGACTGGCAAAGGAACTCAGTAGAGAGTCAAACCAAGACCCAAGTACACATGGGGATTTATTATGATATAAAATTGGCACAACAGAGCAATAAAAAAAAAGTAGATTATTTAGTAGCTGGTTTGGGGAAGCTGTCTCATCATAAATAAGAAAATGCAAGTGCATTCTGTATGAAGTAAAGACCTAGGTATGAAAAATTATAAAGTTAATAGAAGGGAATGCAGGATAATATCTATGTAACGTTAAGATAAAAGACTACTTCGTTATGAGGAAACATGATCAATTTGATTATATCAGAGGGTTTCTGTTGGGTGACAGACATCATGAAAGAAACTGAAAAAAGAAAAGGAAACATTGACAATGACTAAAACAAAGAAAAAATATATTTAGAATGTAGAAGATTCTTCCAAAACTCAACCAAGAAAAAAAAAAGACAATTCCAAGACTTTTACAGGGAAGGTATAAGAATACACAGTTTACACAAGAAATTTAAAATGTTTTTAATGTTTATTTATATTTGAGAAAGAGAGAGAGAGTGCAAGGTGGGGGAGGGGCAGAGAGAGGGAGATAGAATCTGAAGCAGGCTCCAGGCTCTGAGCTGTCAATATGGACCCCAACATGGGGCTAGAACTCATGAATTGGGAGATCATGACCTGAGCTGAAGTCAGACACTTAACTGACTGAACCACCCAGGTGTCCCAAGAAATTTAAAATTTAACAAGCATACAATGGAACACTCAAACTCAGTGGTAATCAGAAAAATGTAAATTAAAACAATAAGGCAATATATCTTCATACCTACTACCCTAGCAAAAACTAGAAAACAGTAAATTAGAGAACAATGTAAAATATTGTCAAGAATTGTGGGGGAGAAGAACGTGGGAACACCTAAAAACGTCTTTCCCTACAACAGGGAGTATTTGAAAGGTGCAACCAGTCCAGAGAGCCATCTACTTGGAAAATTAAGTGTATGCTTAAGCAATTTCTACTCCCAGAGAAATCCATAAAGAACGTGTTCAAGGTTGTTCCTGGAAGCAGTGTTTGAGGAGGGTACTGAATGACATCTGGGTATCCATCAATGGAAAAGCAGGTAGATAAAAAATAGTGGGTAGGCACCACAGAGCTGCACTGTCCAAAACAGGAGCCACTAGCCACATTTGGCTATTTAAATTTAATTTTAAATCAAATAAAATTAAATAAAATTAAAATTTCAGTTTCTCAGTCACACTAGCCATATTACTTGCTATAACAGCGACTATAAAGTGCTCGATAGCCACATACAGCCCATGGTTACCACTTTGGACAATACAGATATGTTTCCATCATGGAGTAGTTAGAAGAAATGTATTAAATGTTCACATAGCAATATACATGGTCCTTAAAAACAGTGCCTAGTAAAGACAATTTGCAACAAAATAAAAAATATTTTATTTGTGTAAAATATTACACAACAAAAATGCAATGCTATATTACATAACAGCATGACATAAATTTAAAATGTACGCAGAAAACAATAATGCACATTAACCACGTTAAATCATTTAAATAAAAGATATGCATTAACCTAAACTCATGGTTTCAGGGGGTTGGAGTCGAGTATAGGGACAAAAAGAAAGAAATAAGTCCATCCACACAGATTTTCAAACTGAGAGGAGTTGCTGACTATATAGTCCATGCCCTCACTGTGTTTGTCCTTCTGGAAGAAATCACAATAGGGGGGCGCCTGGGTGGCTCAGTCGGTTGAGCGTCCGACTTCGGCTCAGGTCATGATCTCACGGTTCGTGAGTTCGAGCCCCGCGTCGGGCTCTGTGCTGACAGCTCGGAGCCTGGAGCCTGCTTCAGATTCTGTGTCTCCCTCTCTCTTCCCCGCTCATGCTCTATCTCTCAAAAATGAATAAACGTTAAAAAAAAAAATTAAAAAAAAAAAAGAAATCACAATAGGAATGAAACATGATTCCTAAAACCAAGGAGCCCTTGGTTCATTTGGGACACCCATCAAATACCCAAGGAAAGGTGATACACAAGTCAAAGGATTGTGGTAAGCACCCAACAGAAAGAGGGTTATAAAAATTCCAAGGTGCGAGAGACCAGGAATGATCTGGGGAAGAAAGGATACTGTAAGATGGGCCTTGAAGATGGTGTAAGTAAATGAGGACCTGGAATAAGAGCATTCTAGGCAGACAAAACAGCTTGCACAAAGGAATGGTAGGAAGAAGCCACAGAGAGTTGTCTCTTGCAACTAAAGAACAAAAAGTGGTAGAGAATCAGAGGTGAGGTCAGTGGAGGAGACTAGACCAAGAAGAGCTGGCAGGGCTTATAGATACTGGGTGCCCATATTGCCTAATTCACCTGGGAATGTCCTGGTTCATGTGTGCTGTCCCAGAGAAATCATTAACACACCCTCTTTACTCTCAAAGTGTCCCAGTTTGGGCCAGAAAAGATATGACTTTCCTACCTATGGAGAGAAACAGGCTGGTAATATAGTTTAGCAGAGGACTTTCTGGTTCCATATTGATTTGATACATTACATATTTGAACATGCATTTCTCTGATGCTACGATTGTAAGTATTGGAACAAAATTAAAGTGTGCACTTTAGGAGAAATAATTTTTCTGAAATCTTTAGAAATGATAAGCTGGTCCGTGGGAAAGATAATTTAAATGAAAAATTGTAAACGTGCTTCAAGACAATTGCCTGATTCTGAAACACCTCATCAACAGCTCTATTACAGAGAATTAGGCTCTAATAAAGCTGACTGGGATTCTCACCTAATACTATGAGGTAGGGAGAAGCTAACACTAAAGTCACTCTAGCTGGAGCAAACCTAATGGCAGGTGATACCAAATGAAAACTGCCACACGTATCCCATTACATATTTGTAAGAACATGGGGAGAAAAATTCAATTAGGAAAACTCAATTACAATCAGAATGTGTTTTAACATTTTGATTACTAAAAATAAGTTGCTAAAAGCACAATTACCTCAATTTTGGTTAAGAGGTCTTGCAGTTCTCCTGATTCATTCATTGACAAAATTTTCTCAGCACCCTATTAACAAGAAAGGGTGGGGTGGGGGAAGAAAATCCATTTTGTTAGTATTGGAGAAAACAAAGTTCTAGCCAGGAGAGCTTAACCCACAAGATATTGAACACCATTCTTCCCGCGTAAGTAAACTTACAACCAGGAGGCCAAAGAAGGGAGGAAATTTCTTTTTTCCTCCATATATTCTCCCATTTAGTAAGGCTTAGTGGGAGCAAGAGGACGACTGCCAGCAGAAGGTGAGAGCTGGGAATCCCACAAGTGTCAGATTATGTCCAGATATGGAAGGTTCCAGCACACCCTTCAGAGTTGTTCAGAGAGCCTGAAGGCAGCTCTGCCATCTGGGAAAGGAAACCATGGAGCAAACTCCCAGCCTGGGCTGTCTCCACCCTATTCCCAGTGGTGTTGACATGACCCTTCCTTCACGTGTAGAGATAGCGGCAGCTAATAATACTAATAAAATTAATAACCACTGACACTAATTAAGCACACATTATGAGCTGGGCACCCAACATCATCTAATTGGAAGTGGTAGGCTCTATTAATAGCACAAAGTGAGCCTCAGTGAGATTAAATAACAATGCCAAGGCCACCCCGAAAGGAAGCAGAATGGGAATCTGAACACCAGCAGGGAACTCACTCCAGAGCCATTGTTTTTAACTTCTAAAACTTTACTATGAAAATGAGAATGGGGGCAATGTATGCACTTTCCAAACAAATCATAGTGTTTCTTCTAACTACCTGATTTTCCTTCCCTTTCCAGCCTCTTCTTACATTCTCCTGCTCGATTTTCCTTTCCTCCATAAGGAAGGAAATTATTTCTGATCAAAGGCAGAGACCATGTGTGCCTTGTTCACAACATCTCCCTGGCACGGAATAACAGTTGTTGGCACAGAATAGGTGTTGAATCAGTTTTTGATTGATCAACAAAACGGGGAGAAAATAGCACCACACAATAAATACTTCTTGGGTTCCTATTTGTGCTGGACAGGATGGAAAACAAAAACTCACTTAAGATATTTAAAACGTCCTGGTTCATAAGGAGGTCACTATAGACTTTTATGTAAACATGCAACAAAGTAAACCACAATGCAGAATGGGAAATAGGTGTTGGAACCAGGCTCTGGGGCCACAGCAGTCTCTGGCCAGAGAGGGGCTCAGCCATTTGCTCCAGGAAAGATTCCGAGTCTTGGACCTAAAGCTACTTTCTTGAACAGGAAAGTCATTAAGCCTGACTTTACATCATTGAGTGGAAAAAACAGCAGCCCAGCTAATCTGTTCTAGGGTGTAATCGACTCCAGCCTGTGGAGTATTCTTGGCAACAGACTCTAGAGCTAAGGGGCAAAGGGATAAACAGGTTTATACAAGCTATCATCAACATGCCAATCCGGTGAAAATGAAAGCTGGTCAGTTTCCAAGGTCTGTGGGAGGATACCCATCGCTCACTGGGTCCTGAGTGCTAGCGGGCCAGGCTTTACTACAGAACAGATTACCTCATCCACCACCTTTGTTCATGGCTCAATGGAGTGTGTGACGTCCCTGGCAGGCTTCCAAATAGGGGCTAGCTGTCCCATCTGTCTGGACTACTTGAAAGACCCAGTGTGGGCATAACTTCTGTCTCTCTTGAGTCAGTCTGTCCTGGAAGGATCTAAATGAGACTTTACCCTGTCCATTTTGCCATTATTGTTCTCCAGGAAGGAAATTCATAAGCAATCCCCAGCTGGGCCATTTGATGGAAATCGCTAAGCTACTATAAAGAAGAAGAAGCCAGAGGAAGAAGAAGGAAGAGAAGCTCATATCTGAAAAAGCATAATTAAGTGTCGGCCTTCTTCTGTCAGAAGGACCGGAAAGTTTTGTCCACAGTGTAGTTTCTCCACTGATCACTGGAATCACTGCATTTGACCCAGAGAGAAGGCTGTTCCCCATCACAGGAAAAGATTGGAGAATTGCACTGAACCATGGAAGGAGAGAGTGGAACAAGTAGAAAAGGGGATAACTGTGCAAACCAGAAAATCATTGGAACTGAAGAAGAAATAGAGTCTGAGTTCGAGCAACTTATGTGGTTTCTCAAAAATGAGCAAGAGACTGTTCTTTGGCAATGACAAGATGAGGAAATGGATATTTTAATGAAACGAAATGAAAACCTAACATTTTAAAAGCATCTTTCCACATTAAAACATCTATTAAAGGAGATACAGGGAAGATATGCGAGGTGAAAACTGGAATTACTGACAGATGTTAAAACTATCTACCATAGATATAAAACCTTAAAGTCCCCTGAACCTTTTTCATGGCAATTGAAGGAATATGGCAAGAAGGAGGTGGAGGTGGAGAAGGAGGTGGAGGAGGAGGAGGAGGAGGAGGAGGAGAAGGAGAAGGAGAAGGAGAAGGAGAAGAAGAAGAAGAAGAAGAAGAAGAAGAAGAAGAAGGGGAAGAGGAGGAGGAGGAAGAAGAAGAAAAATAAGAAGGGGGCAGGGGGGGGGGGAGGAAGAAAAGAAGTGTCAAATGGGTGATGCAGAAAAGGGCAACCAGGAAATCATAACATGGGGAAACGGATCTGCTTATTGACGGCAGAGAAGGCTTTCTGAGCTTGGCAGAATTTGATCTGGACCTTGAAGCTTAGGGGAGGTTTCTAAGATGAGGTAGGCAATTTTTGTAGTGATGTATAGGAGCCTTTAGTTCTGGGTTTTATTTTACTTCAGTTTATCTCATAAAATTCATGTCACCTTAATCACCATCAGAAATGTCAACTTGATATATTAAAAAGCACTAGGAATTAACACACAGGGCTACAGAGGATATACGTAACTGTACAAGGCAGGTTATATTCTTTAGTTTGTGGGTGGTTTGGCCAGGAGGACAGAAGAGACATACCTAAAGCAAGACCCAAAGTGATGGAAGCACCAAACAAAACATTAAACTCTAAAATGTAGGAATAACTGGTAATATTTTACTTTTGCTGCATTCTATTTCTTTTAAGAGTCAACCACGCTAAAATGGGAAAAGCCCCTGGGGACTCTGGTCCACCAACTAAAGCAGCAAGGGAATAGATCATTTTTCTACAATGAAAGAAAATGCACCACATGACCCCAAGCAAAACAAATGCACCAGAGAAGCTATCAGGCATCTGCTTTCCAGCTCTTTTCTTCTCTCAGCTGTCAGCGTTCCTTAGCCAGTTGTTTAGAATCCGATGCAGAGACCAGGAAAGGCCTTTCTCATTACCCATCAATACATGAAATTTGCCCTGCCTCAGCCAAATAATTCCAGCACCATCAACACGACAAGAGTAGATTCTACGTTTCAATAGAAACACGGGCTTTGCTCACATTAAGCAACGTACCCAAACTCTGTTCAAGACACACCTGGTGCACAGGTCTGGTGCACAGGTGGCATACCAAGTGCCGAAGGTGGAGAAAATTCTCTGGAACAGAGACCTGAGAGCTGAGTACTTGCTCCCTCTCTCAACTGCTGCTACTCAATATAGCATGCACCCACAACTCCACCTGGCCCGCCCCCAAATCATTTCCTTGGAAGGAGCCCTCTGTTCTTTTGCCAAGTACTGAACAGAAACAATAGTCAAAATCCCCTGCTTCCCCACTGGGTTCCAAGTCCCCAACCTCCACCTGACCTGTCCTTGCTGAACTGAAGTGCAAGATTTTACAGGGCAGGACAAGGAAATCTCTGCCCTCTCTGCTCCTAAGCAGCAGCAGCAGCAGCTGAGGCAGGATAGGGATCTCAGCCTTGCTGGCAAGTGTCAGGGAAAATGAGGTTCCTCCCATCCTGAGGCTTGGATAGCGCTCAACCTGCCCTGCGCTGCTCTGCATTTACCCAGTCCAAAGCTCTCATTCCCTGCAGCTTTCCACCACAGACATTCTAATTATTACTTGGTCTATAAAGACACTTGTGTGCCCAAAGAAGAGAGCGTATTTTTTTTAATTATTTTTTTAATGTTTATTTACTTTTGAGTCAGAGAAAGTGTGAAGCGGCAGAGAGGCAGAGAGAGAAGGAGACAGAATCTGAAGCAGGCTCCAGGCTACCAGCTGTCAGCACAGAACCCGTTGTGGGGCTCGAACCTACGAACAGCGAACAGCGAGATCATGACCTGAGCGAAAATCAGACACTTACCTGACTGAGCCACCCAAGCACTCTGAGAGCGTATTTTTTTTTTAAGTATTAACATTCTTAGGGGGTAATCTTTTCCCGCTTGGTATTTGGTTAAGAGTATCACATATGAGTTTGTTAACTTCTACAATGTAAGTCTATTATTCAGTTCCATGCAAGTAGAAATTAATCTTTCTATCATTGGCATAGTTTGCCAAGACTTCAGGATACCTATGGAAATATTTCTAATGCATTTTTCAATTGATTCAGAATCTTTTTTTCTGAAAATTAATTTAATCCTGAAATTAATGATACTAGTAATATGCTAGGTGCTTTACAGACATTGGCTTTTTTAATCATCAGTGCAAGATAAGCATTATTATCTCTCTTTTTTTTTTTAAAGAAGAAACTGAAGTTTGAAGAGAATAAGGAACATGCCCAGCACCTTTTAGTTAGTCAATACAAAGCCTGTTCAGATCTTGAACTCGGGTCATATTGTCTCAAAACATACATTCTTTCCATTGTTCCATGCATGCTGCCTGCTCACTGATATAATTTATTAGTGAAAAAATGGTACAGATAGCTCCCAGTCTGAGTAACATGACAGTCTGTGTTGGGATTCACTGTTGGCATGGGTCCCAAAAAAGCCAAGTGAATGAAAGCCTTCACTGCAATGACTCCAAACAGGATGAATGTGTCAGAGAAGCTAAGGAACATCTCTATTCTTTTTTTACTTCAGTCTCAGGTATTTTCGGTTATTTCAAATACATTGCATATTCTAGAAAAGGACTTAGTTCATTATAAACTCCAATATATGAAATTAGCTCTATTCTCAAATTCTTTCCCCCTTAAAATTCTGAGCAGTGAGCTGTGACATGTGAACAAGTCACTTTACTTTATATGTAACAAGCTTCCCAGAGATCAGTCTACATAATCTTTTGTCACATGAATCACCGAAAAAGAGACCCACACCTTCAGGCAACAAGAACAGGTTAAGAAAAGACATCAGCCCCCTGCTGATTAGGACTGCTGGACACTCACCCACCATTTGTGATCCATGAATGTACAAAAGTGGCCACCATACTCATTTGTACTCATGTCCATTCATTTATTTCCACATTCAACACAATTTTGAGTCTCCATTATGGGTTAGGCATTGTGCTAAGTGTTTGAGATATAAACAATGAGCAAAAAAAAAAAAAGGCTCCCTGTTCCTGAGAGAATGTAAAATCTTTTGGAGTAGACAGATGTTAAACAAAAGGTCATACAAATAAATGTAAACTATAACCGTCATAAATACTACAAAAGAGTTGTTGGTACAAGATGTTGTGAAAGTGTATCTAATAAGGTGCAATTAACTTAATCAACAAGATTAGGGAAAACTCCATAAAGTAATGATTAAGTTGTTATCTTTATGATCGATAGTAGGTAACTGAGCACATAGATAGAATGAAGGAAGGAAATTAATTAGAGCAATAAGGTTACCAAATATCATATGTACATGATCCTTCGTGGTCACCATTCTCTTTCATTCAAAATAAGAAAAACTATGTTCAATGAACCTGCCTATCAGATTCTGCATAGTGTTTTGGACTGGTGCCCTGGAGGAAACATAGGTAAGATACCAGGCCACAGGATCAGTGATCTATTTTACCAGTAAGATGAGGAAAAGTTTAGATTGGTATAAGCCAGCTTGGATTCACCACACTCTTCTAGATCTCTGTGAAGAGTTGTTAGGCCAAGGGTTTCCTTGACCATCATCAAAAAATGATATAAACAAATACAGACATTTAAGTATTTTTTCTCAAGAATTACTTAAAATCACACATACAGGCGTTAGCTGCCTCCAGGCTGATATACCTCCACACTAATACCCAGGCTCTGAGATTCCACATAGGACACAAATGTTTGGAAACTATTGACCTGAAATTTTTGAGAGGTCCAGAAGAACTAAAAATAATGTTCTCATTAACCAAAACCAAACAGAATTTTTTAAATTTATTTTTATTTTTTTAATTTACCTGCAAGTTAGCATATAGTACAACAATGATTTCAGGAGTAGATTCCTTAGTGGCCCTTACCCCCATTTAGCTCACCCCCCCCCCACAACCCCTCCAGTAACGCTCAGTTTGTTCTCCATATTTATGAGTCTCTTCTGTTTTGTCCCCCTCCCTGTTTTTATATTATTTTTGCTTCCCTTCCCTTGTGTTCATCTGTTCTGTGTCTTAAAGTTCTCATATGAGTGAAGTCATATATTTGTCTTTCTCTGACTAATTTCACTTAGCATAACACACTCTAGTTCCATCCACGTTGTTGCAAATGGCAAGATTTCATTCTTTTGATTGCCGAGTAATACTCCATTGTATATTTATACCACATCTTCTTTATCCACTCATCCATTGATGGACATTTGGGCTCTTTCCATGCTTTGGCTATTGTTGATAGTGCTGCTATAAACACTGGGGTGCATGTGCCCCTTCGAAACAGCATGCCTGTATCCCTTGGATAAATACCTAGTAGTACAATTGCTGGGTCGTAGGGTAGTTCTGTTTTTAATTTTTTGAGGAACCTCCATACTGTTTTCCAGAGTGGCTGCACCAGTTTGCATTCCCACCAGCAGTGCAAAAGAGATCCTCTTTCTCCGCATCCTCACCAACATTTGCTCTTGCCTGAGTTATTAATGTTAGCCATTCTGACAGGTGTGAGGTGGTATCTCATTGTGGTTCTGATTTGTATTTCCCTGATGATGAGTGATGTTGAGCATTTTTTCATGTGTTGGTTGGCCATCTGCATGTCTTCTTTGGAGAAGTGCCTATTCATGTCTTTTGCCCATTTCTTCACTGGATTATTTGTTTTTTGGGTGTGGAGTTTGAAAAGTTCTTTATAGATTTTGGATACTAACCCTTTATCTGATATGTCATTTGCAAATATCTTCTCCCATTCCATCGGTTGCCTTTTAGCTTTGCTGATTGTTTCCTTCACTGTGCAAAAGCTTTTTATTTTGATGAGGTCCCAATAGTTCATTTTTGCTTTTGTTTCCTTTGCTTCTGGAGATGTGTTGAGTAAGAAGGTGCTACAGCCAAGATCAAAGAGGTTTTTGCCTGCTTTCTCCTTGAGGATTTTGATGGCTTCCTGTCTTACATTTAGGTCTTTCATCCATTTTGAGTTCATTTTTGTGTATGGTGTAAGAAAGTGGTCCAGGTTTATTTTTCGCTGTCCAGTTTTCCCAGCACCACTTGCTAAAGAGACTGTCTTTATTCAATTGGATATTCTTTCCTGCTTTGTCAAAGATTAGTTGGCCATACGTTTGTGGGTCCATTTCCAGGTTCTCTATTCTGTTCCATTGATCTGAGTGTCTGTTTTTGTGCCAAATCAGAAATTTTAATGTATATATACATATATGCATATTGTGGGTATGCATATATGTTATATATTACTTAATTTTTACTTTTATTTGCATTTATTCATATACCACTCCATCTTACTAAGAAAGTTGCCTGCAATAAAAGATACATATAATGATAAAATAAAATAAAATTTGAATAAAAATTCAGGACAAAAGAAATGTCCTAAATACATTTCAAAATGATAGCTATTATTGAGACTTAAATTTATTCTAAGGCAGCTCCTCAATTCAAACAAAGTTTGTTTTAGTGTAGTACTCTAACAATGCAATGTTTTACATAACACTTTAGATGGTCTTGCTATTATAATAAATAATACCCCTGCTTTTTCATTAACCATAAAAATATAGTCTCTAAATAAACGCCATCACAGAAGTGGCTCTTGACTCAAATAGTACAAGTTTTTTTTATCCCTCCTGCTGGCTTAAATCAGGCTCCTTTTCCCTTTTGCTTAACCACTTCCCTGCGATTTATTTCTCTCTATTTAACTGCACACCCTACATTGCTTGTTGGAGTACCTTCTAGTGACTGGGATGCAACCCAGACTCCTCAGCATGGTTGACACAAACCTCCACTATCTGGCTGCACCAACCCTTCCAGCCCTGTCCTTTAATGCTATGTACTCCTAATACTCTGAATTTCTCTCCTTCTCCTGGACATACCAGGTCCTTCCATGAGATAATATGCCTTTGCACATGCTCTGTACCTTTGCCCCAAATTTATTCTATCCTTCGCAGCCTCTCCCAGAAAACTTCTAGACATCCCTCCAAACCCAAATGAAATGTTACCTTATTGATGAAGTTTCTTTGATTTTCCCAGGCAAATATCAGTATTCCTTCCTCTGTGCTCTGAGACCACTTTGTGCCCCCCTGCACTGTGAGCCCAGTGGTGATTAAAGCAACTGGGACTTCTTTAAGGACCCAGCGCTTTGCATGATGCCCCATAGACACTCAATAAGTATTTGCCATATTAACATCTTCAGCCATTTTGTAGTAAATACATTAGTAAATACTAAATGTAGTAAGTGTAGTAAAAAATGTAGTAAAAAAAAAAAAAGAAAGAAAAGCATTACATTCCAAATGGCTGTTTCCTACAACGACTGCTGATTTAAAAAGGAAAGATAGGGGCACCTGGGTGACTCAGTCAGTTAAGTGTCTGACTTCGGCTCAGATCACGATCTTCACAGTTTGTGAGTTCGAGCCTCACATCGGGCTCTGTGCTGACAGCTCAGAGCCTGGAGCTTGCTTCAGATTCCATGTCTCCCTCTCTCTCTGCCCCTCCCCGCTTGCACTCACTCTCTCTCTGTCTCTTTCTCTTTCTCAAATAAATAAATAAACATTTAAAAAAAAACAAAAAGGAAAAATAAGCAAAGGCATAAATCAAAAGGCACCTTGGTGAAGGTAAATCTGCAAGCTGATGTGATTTGATGATGGACTGCCAAACACCTACAGGAGAGAGGGGTATGGAGACTGTGTGACTGCTTCCCCCTAACCACCACTTCCTTTAGCTGGGCACAGGACAGGAAATGAAGAGCAAACCATTGGAAGCTGCGCTCTCATGATGACCGGTAGGCTGGGCTGTCTGGTGCCAGCTACTAAAGGATTTTTCTGCTGTGTAATCAGGAGAGCAGATGGCAGGGCTGGCATTCAAGGGCCTCAACCAACACCTAGCATGACGCCTGCCAAAGGACGTGCTCAGTAAATGTTTGTTTCTGTGGCTGCCAGACCCACCAGAACGGGAGGTTACGTCAACCCTGGAGACAGGCCACCCGAGCCCTGCTGACAACGGCAGACTTTACTTCAGGAATCGGCTTGGGATCATCTCCAGTACGTGAACCAACTCCACGGAGACCCTGGAGTTCTACACCAAACACTTAGGCCTGGAAGATGTTCAAAGCAGGTGTGGTGATATCCCTCCAGTGTCTTAAAAAAGACACAGTAAAATCTCCTCAGAAAATCTCATTCTAAAGAGCATGGTTTTCCTGTGTCCCTGGCAGGAAGAATTAACTGCAAAATTAAACTAGTTGACTTGTTTTGTGTAATTATATAATACAGACTTTTGGGTGTTGAAAAACGCCTGCCAAAGGCAGTGATTTAGGTTTTCTGTAATTAATGTTGAGCTACTTTTTTCAGTGTAGCTACAAAGAACACTTTTCTCATGGAAGCAATCTTGATCTTTATAATAAAGCCATATCATCAAAGTAGATGATCATGGGGATATATTATTCTCTTTTCTATGGCAGAAAACCATCTCTCTTGTTCTTTTATTTATTTTTTCTGGTTCCTTTAAAATTAATATTGAATCACATAAAAGTGACATCAAGTCCCTAGGGTTTTTTTTTTTTTTAACGTTTATTTATTATTGAGAGACACAGAGACACAGAGCGAAAGCAGGGCAGGGGTAGAGAGAAGGGGAGACACAGAATCTGAAACAGGCTCCAGGCTCTGAGCTGTCAGCACAGAGCCCGACGCGGGGCTCAAACTCAGGAACCAGGAGATCATGACCTGAGCCGAAGTCGGTCGCCCAACCAACTGAGTCACCCAGGCACCCCAAAGTCACTACTAGGTTTAAAAAAAAAAGATAATATTGGGGGATCGAGCTAGAAGCCGGAAAACAGTTTTACTTAATAGATTTAAGACTGTTGTCTACTACGTCACATAATTCCCTGCATAAACTGATTTTTAGAATGCAGTGATTAAGTTCACCAAAGGTTTTTTTTCATTCAGCTATAACTGACATATAACATGTTACTAGTTTAAGGTACATAACATAATGATTCAATATTTGTATATATTGCAAAATGATCCCCACAATAAATCTAGTTAACATCCATCACAGCACATAGTTACAAATTTTTTTCTAGCGATGACAACTTTTAAGATCTACTCTCAGAAGCTCTCAAATACACAATGCAGTATTGTGAGCTGTAGTCACAATGCTGTACAATACGTCACCAGTATTTATTTATTTTATAACTGGAAGTTTGTACCTTTTGACCCCCTTCACCTATTTTGCCTCCCTGTCCCGTGCCCCCACATTTGGCAACCACCAATCTGTTTTTTGTATTTATGAACTCGGGATTTTTTTTCCTTGAGATTCCACATATAAGTAAGATCATACAGTATTTGTCTTTGTTTGTCTGACTTCACTTATTAGCATGAGGCCTTCAAGGTCCATCCATATTGTCAAAAATGACAAGATTTCATTCTTTCTTATGGCTGAATAATATATATATTGTGTATATGTGTGTATACGTGTGGATGTGTGTATATTGTGTATATGTGTGTATATGTGTATATATATATTGTGTATATAGTGCATATATGTATATATATACATATATATGTAGATCATAATTTCTTTATTCATTCATCCATTGATAAACACCAAGGTTGTTTCCATCTCTAGGGAATTGAAAACATTGCTGCAGTGAACACAGGGGTGCATATACCTTTTCGAGTTAGTGCTTTTGTTTTCTTTAGATAAATACCCAGAAGCGAAATTGATGACTCATATGGTAGTTCAATTTTTTTAGGAACCTCCGTGCTGTCTTCCACAGTGGCTGCACCAATTTACTTTCCCACCAACAGTGCACAAGGGTTCCGTTATACCCACATCCTCCATTACATTTGTTATTTCTTGTCTTTGATTATAGCCATTCTAACCAGTGTGAAGTGATACCTCACTGTGGTTTTCATTTGCACTTCCCTGATAATTAGTAATATTGAGCACCTTCTCATGTGTCTGTTGGTTATCTATACGTCTTCTTTGGAAAAAAATGTATTCAGATCATCTGCCCATTTTTTACTTGGATTGTTTGTCTTTTTGCTATTTAGTTGTATGAGTTCTTTATATTTTGGGATATTAATCCTTTATCAGACATGTGATTTGCAAATATTTTATCTCATTTGGTAGTCTGCCTTTTCATTTTGTTAATGATTTCCTTTGCTGTACAGAAAATTTTTGGTTGATATAGTCCCACTTGTATATTTTTACAACCAAAGGTTTTCTTTTTTATTTTTTTAATGTGTATTTATTTATTTTGAGGGAGACAAAAGAGCACAAGTGGGGCAGGGGCAGAGAGAGAGAGAGAGAGAGAGAGAGAGAGAGAGAATCCCAAGCAGGCTCTGGGCTTGAACTCATGAATTGTGAGTTCATTGGAACTCACAAATCGTGGAACTTGAACTCACGAATCATGAGATCATTGCCTGAGCCAAAATCAAAAGTTGGATGCTTAACCAGTGGAGCCACCCAGGCACCCCAGCCAAAGGTTTTCTGAATACAATTCCAGATTAAATCCTAGTGCTCCCATTTACAAATTAATTTAACTTGGACAAATAATGTAAATAAAGACTCAGCTTCCTGGGGAGCCTGTGTGGCTCAGTTGTTCAAGCATCTGACTTCAGCTCAGGTCATGATCTCATGGTTTGTGAGTTTGAGCCCCACGTCAGGCTCTGTGCTGACAGCTCAGAGCCTGGAGCCTGCTTCGGATTCTGTGTCTCCCTCTCTTTCTGCCCCTCCCCAGCTCATGCTCTCTCTCTCTCCCAAAAATAAACATTTAAAAAAATTTTTTTAAAAAGACTCAGTTTCCTTATTTGTAAATTGGGTATAATTATGTTTATAATGTTGTTGTAGAGATTACATGAGATATATAAGTCTACAACACTGTATGGCATATATTAGGAATTCAATAAATAGTAGTTGTTTATTTATTATTGTTGTTGTTGTTGAACTCTGAGAAAATTTGTAATTTAGGATCAATTTTGAGCATACAAACATTTCCTGTCTAGAGTCAATAAATAATTTTTAGAAAAGGAGGTCAATAAGAGTATTATATTCCTTTCAGATGATGCCACCATAAAGTAAAGAGAATGTAATAAAAAGGGAGGTAGAGGATCATACAAAATATTGGGATTAAAATCTCAATTTTGTGATTAAAAAAGAAAGGTGGTATGAAATTTGAGGACTTTCTAGCTACATTGTAGACATGCTAAAATACTATGAGAGATTTAACTAGCTTTCAGCCAAGGTTCTTTGGAAAGTCAGAAACTGAGGACAGTTAGTGAACAATATTACTGAAGACGAGTCAATTATTTTTCTTGGGTGACACAGAATTTAATCACTCAGCAGGAAAAATATATGAGGAAGATTCATGTGGTGAGGGTAGTTGAGAAATACAATTAGTTGATCCAAATGTCAATTATAATTCCATTAATAGGAGGGAGAGCCTACTTAAATAGGCCTAAATCCCAAATGGGATCCAAGGATATTTAGACATGGACAGGCTATGGAAGAATCATCACTGCAGCTTAGATATTCAATAAAAATTACCTTATTTTTAGTATTATGATCTTAGTAAAATTATCACTCCTACCTAGTTGCTACTAGAAAGACTTTTCTATAGTGTACTGAAGTTCATGGTCATGAAATGAAGCAGATGACCTATTTTTATAAGGTACTATAATGTTAAAGAGTCATCAGTTGTCTAATAATTGTTGTTTTTTAAACTCATGAGAATAACTCAATGCATCTTCCAAGATCCCAGCAGGAAACTTGGATGCCCTAAGACTTTAATTGAGGAGCATTTAATGAAAGGATAATCTACAGAAGTGTGGACAACAGTAAATAAACCAATGGGCTTGGTGAATCACCAGGGGGGTGGGCAACAATGACGGTGTAACTACCCGTAGGTCTAACAATCTTGAGGAAGGCATTGTATGCAGTAGCTGTGGCAACTCAGCAACTGCCCAAACTGCACCTCAGTGTGATGGGAGCAGGGAACGTAAATACCTCTGTCCCACCTCACTCAGATCTCCCCCTTAGCCTCCTTGTGACTGAAGTCAGAAGGCGAAAGCATCTGCTTGGAGGAATCTGTAAAGTTTGCCTTTCTGTGGCTCAGAACAGTGAAGGGGAGAGAATGGATCTGGAAGGGAAAACAGAAAAAAGGGAAAACAAGCCCACCAGCCATGAATCACATGATTCCTTTCATTCTATTGGAAACGATCCCAGTTTGAGTCCATTTATTATGTGTCTTCAGAACAAGAGAATAAGAATGACGAGAACCTTTCTGTAATCCTACGGTGAAAGGAAGTGAATCGCATGAGTAACCAGATATGTTGGAAAGGCTGAACCATTGGAGTTAAAATTGTGGGTTCAGCCATATATTAAATCTTATCTCTGCTACTTAATTGGGTGTGCAGCTTGGGCAAGTTACTTACGTCCTCAAAACCTCAGTTTTCTCAGCTACCAAGTAAAGAGAAAAATATCACTATCAGGTACAGTTGTAAGAAATAAGTGAGATAATGTATGTTATGTACTTAGCATAGTGCCAGGTACATATAGACCATTAGTAATGAGAATAATATTTGCTTATTTTTGTTGTTTTCAGAAGATAAGTAATGGACTTTCCATTGAGCCTAATTCCAAAGATCCATTTTGAAGGACTCATTGTCAAGTGTTTCTTTTTTAAATCAACTGCTGTGACCTCCTTACAGTGGGACTATTCTCCTTCTATTAGTAGTGTGGAGAGAATATTAACTACCTCTACTCCATTGTCACTGTCCACTCTTCATTGTCCTTTTCATTCCAAAAATCCTCTGAAATTGATTTAGGCATAGCTTTTGTGAAAGAGTATTTTTCCCAGCCTCCTGTATAGTTAGATGTAGCCGTGTGCCTAAGATCTTCCAGTGAGATGTGAGCAGAAGTAATGCATACAGCTTCCAGGCCAGACTCTTAAAAGCAAACGGATCATCCTACTCTTATTCTTTTTATCTTTTAACCAGGTGGGAAAAAATGTGATGAGTTAAGCCATTTTTAACCATGCAGTAAGGACTTACCCTGCATGGAGACGCAGTAAGACAAAAATGACTCATGGAGCAGAGATCATCTATATCCATAGATCACTACCAGCTCAGACTTACTTGAGAAACAAATAAATATCTACCTTATTTGAACAAATAACCTACGATTCATAAACAGATATAGATATACATACATATGGATGGATGGATGGATGGATGGATGGATGGATGGATGGACCAACAGATTTAGGTAGAGATATAGAGACAAAGACAGAGACAGATAGAGAAGATAGAGATAGGATAAGGATGACATTATAGAAGTGAGTTGGAGGCCAGCACAAACTTCTGGGTACTGTCCAGAATTTAAGAATTTTTTTTTAGCTATAAGATTTAGGAAAAGAAGTGAAACAGGATGGCAATAATAGCCTTGTCCAGAGAGATTTCTTGTAGATATTTTTAGGTTCTTTCTCCATTCCTTTCAGAACTCTCCCTGCCAGAAGTGTCTTCTATTTGGAGAAGGACACCAAGGAACTAATTGTGTAGGCAGGTCAGGAAGGATGACTAAAATTCGGGTCTCTAAATCTGGACTGAGAACAAAGCCTGGTATTCCTTTGTCATCTCCCTTTGTCTTGGCCTCTACAGCCTCCAAAAAAAGCAAGTTTGGGATTTTCTCAAAGTTATAAGGCTCTCATGATTCATTTCTTGAGGAACTTGGCTGTTGCAGTGGTAGAGCAATGCCAGGAGGACAGTTCTTAAAGGGTATGGGAGGAGGGGGGTTGAGCAAGGGCCTTAAGTGAAGCTTCTAATAGTTTATTGAGCACCCAGAATTAAACATGTGTTTTACAGCATTATCCACTGAATGTTTACTGCATCCCTACAAGTCCTCTTTTAAAAGCCTCAGTTTTAAAATAGGGAAACTGAGACTCAAAGAGATTATAAAAGTACAAGTGTTACAAGAGTACTTGTTCAAGAGCATCACACAGCTAATACTTGTCAGAGTCAAGGTTCAAATCTAGATCTACCTGGTTCAAATGACTGCTTTTCTTCACTGAACTTCACTTTTTCCATATATGTATTTACAAATAATATCTACCTCTAAGGGTTACTATGAGAATAAAGCATGATATTAACACATGTTAAGCCACAGTTTAATGTAGAACATAATAAGTGCACCAGGGGCACCTGGGTGGCTCAGTCAGTTGAGTATCGCACTCTTGATTTTAGCTCAGGTCATGATTCCAGGGTCGTGGAATCGAGCCCCACATTGGGCTCTGCGCTGAGCATGGAGCCTGCTTAAGATTCTCTCTCCCTCTGACTCTCTCCCCTGCTCACGCTCTCTTGCTCTCTCTCTCTAAAAATTTTTTTTAAAATAATGCCCATTACTACTATTATTACTATAACTTTTGTACTATACTCATACACCATGATATTAATATATCACAAGTTTTACCTAATGTTCAGTGATAGTAGATGACAAAGACCATAGATTTTAGATCTTGTCATTTCTTGGGTCCTAGAGACTGCTTCAGCATTTCATTTAAGCCATCAATGTAGGCAAACTTCTGCCTTAAAGTCCTGACTTGTGTCAGGTCTCCTATTTGCCTTCCTGAAGCACAGAAGTAAATGGTTGGAAATCGAGGCAATCTGTCAGAGGACATAGGCGGGTGTGTTTCAGGGCATCCAGAGAGTAAATATGAGCCCTCTTACTTAGAAGACAGGCTAATGCAAAAGTTATCCATAAAATGACCATTTACCGCACCCAACCATTTAATAAGGTAAAGCAAAGTCATAGATAATAAAGAATATACTAATACTAAAAAGATGAAATAAAGTAAGAGAAATGAAAGCATACTTGAAGCAGTAAAATGTAAAATAAAAAAGTGGATTCCAAGATAAAAAGAAGTGTAATATAATCAATGAAAACTAGAGAAAATGAAGCAAATAAAAACTAGGAAAAAGATATTAGTGAAATAAAATATTATAACCAAGGACACAGCAGACTAAGATAATTAAGATAAAGAGAGTCCCAGAAACATTTTAAAAATAAAATGGGAAAAAATATTTGAAGATAGGAAATTAACCAGTTAAGATATTACGAGGTATGATAATAAAAGCCAAAGAGTTTTATTAGAACATATAAATGAGGCAGCCTCTGAGACCAGAAGCATAAACCCTCGTATGGAAACTACCAGGCTTTCAAAGCCAAAGCACCTAGTTGCTAAACTATAAAAGGTACCACCAAGTAGCCAGGTCCTCTAATCAGCATCATAGCCATCAGTCGATCTTGCCTCCTCGGTTTTTATCACCTCACATCCAACCTATTGGGTTCACCTGCAATGTTCAGTTTGAATCGACCCATTTCTCATCACCTCTACTGCAATTCCCTGATTTTATTCCTGCATGCCTCCAATTCTCTTCTCCATGGTAGCCAGAATAATATTTTACAAATTCAGAAGGGTTGCTTCACTTGCTTTCTCCTGATTCAAAGCAGCAAGCACCTTTGCTTTCCATTTATATCAGAAGCCAGATCTCTTACTGTGACATATAGGACCCTGTGCACCATGGTCCTAATTCTCTAACCCACCCTGTGGGTTAGACTCACCTCTGTCTCAAGCTCACAAACTTCCCATTAGGCTTTCTTTCCATGTTCTTTTACTCTTAGAACATGCCAGCTTGTTCCTGCCTTAGAGTGTTGGCATGTACTTAAATGTACCAAATCTCTACAATCAGAATGCACAACTCCCAGGATCTCTTTATAATGGCCTCATCATGATGCTCCAAGTCTTAGCTTTAAGTCCCAGATCCTCAGACAAACCTTTCTCAGATCACCCAAATTAATTAAACCTTTTTCTAATTACTCTGAATCACAGATCCTATTAACTTCCTAGCAGTTTACAATCTATAATTTAGTACATATTTATTTACCTGCTCATCTCCTCTAGGAGAATGTAAGCTCCATAGAAGTAGAGACAATAAGCTATTTAATTCAACACTGTATATAACTGGGATCTGGCATCGGGCTGGACTCCTATTCGTTTCTCATAAATATTTGCTGAATGAAACACCACAGAGCGGGCTTCCTTTCCAAGGCTTTGGACTCCCTAGTGGACAAGAATCCTCATGATTCAGAACCAAGGAACAGAAAGCAGGATGCTTGGTCTACATGCCCTTCACCCACCTGGCATCTCATTTGCCCATGAGTGCTGCCCACCTTGGATATCAGCGTCAGGATAACTGGGTACAACAAGATTGAATTCTGTGGCCATCTCCTTGATGGGTATAGTTTGCAATCTGGTCACAGTTCTTAAACAAAATAAGGTTGAACGGCACGGCATTGTCATCATTGCCAAAAATGAGCAAACATCAACAATTTGTTATGGTTCAACTTAATACATACGCGCCAGCCCACAAAAAAGGAGCATAGAATTAAAGCTAAAGAATGTGTTACAAACAAGAAAATGCATCCAACCAGTCTCTCAAAGGCTACCATGACATATGGGCATATTTTTTAAATTAAAGATGCCGGCAAACACCCAGAAACTAAATTCTATTCAATACAGGTTTTGTCTATATCAGACCACAAGTATCAATAACCTTTTCTATGAGACCAAAATCAACTATCAGCTCTTTATCCCTGACATTTCTGATCAGGATAAAAGAGGACAGGAAAAAGAAGAAGGAAAAAAGAAAAATCATAGCACTGGTTCACTTAGCTCAGCATTCAGGAACAAATCAACTAAAATATAAGATGGATATCACATGCATGCCCAATAATCACTAGCAAGGCATTCGGAAGCCCCCAGTAAGGTACACACACTGCTAAGGGTGTATACTCTGAAGAGTACAAACAAATAGTTTTCCCCTGCAGAGAAACTCCACGTAAATCCAGACACCATTTCTCACAGTGCAGAATAAATAACTGTCACTGGCTCCGGAATTCAGTGTTTTACATTGGACACTTTCCAAGAGTCAAAAACTCAACTGAGAGAGCAAGCATGAGCCTCTGCAAAGTTGAGCATCAAACCCCATGCCGAGCTATCATCCAGGGAGGCATGATGGGCTTTTGCCCCTGCTCAAGGTGAATTCAAAACCTAACTAACTAAATTAGACAACCATATTTAAGGCAAGCAAAGAAATGACGCAGAGACTCACTGGAAGCATATTTTACTTCAAACACACTCAATTGAAGATCAAGGAAAGAAAATCTGGCCGTAGTACAAAGCCATCCAACAATCTCTGAGGAAGAGGTAAGAGTTGAATGGAAGAAGGAGGAAAATGCCTGTAGCTGCACATGTTATCCCTGGTGTATGGCTGAAAAATCCATGAACTGGTAATACGGTCTTAGCCTCCTCCCACCATGTGGTTTGATACTAACACAACCAGTGCAGGCTTATATATCATCACAAATAACAAACGGGACATTAAGGTGAAATTAAACTCCAGCAACCCTCTGATATCCAATGGAGTAGGCTTGTTGTCTGCTTGTTGATGCTTACACACTGCTGAGCCAACCATAGGCTTTTCTGAGGTATTAATAAATGGAAGCTTTTTTTTGTTTGTTTTAACTCAGTGAATGATGAACTTTATAGGAGTTTTTTTTGTTTGTTTTGTTTTGTTTTTTGTTTTGTTTTTTTAATTCTCACCGTTGCCTCAAGCAAGATACCTTTAAGGGAAAAAGCTGTGGCAAGGATATGCCGTGTTTGGGGGCCTCTTGAGGGAAAAGGTAAGCCTGAGGATGGAAGGAGTAGAAACAAGAGGAGTAGAAACAAGAGAAACAAGTAGAAACAAGAGGAAGGAGCATGGTCTCGCCGTTCTGTAGGAGATAAACAAAGATTCTTTGTGTTTTCTTTGAGAGAAAGAGGACAGAGGACTGAGAGAGTGGCGGGGTGAGGGGAGGGAGTGCAGCGATAAACGGGGGCAATCCGAGGCTATGTGGTGAGGCACCTGAAGGGCCCTGCAGCCAAAACAACTTTGAAGATGCTCGTGTTTAATTGGAAGTTGTCTCTGTCAAAGCATGTTTGTTTAGCGCGAAGCAAGTCTTGGGTAAATTCTGCTCTGAGTCTTGAGTAAATTCTGCTCCCGCTTGCTTTGTGGGTATCATGTACAGAGAAGCCAGCAAAGGACTAAATTTCAGGTCAAGGCTGAGTATGCCACAGGAGAGAAACCGCACAAAGAAGAAATACATCCGCAGCAGAAGTGATCTCAAGAATGCTAATCTCTCTCTGGGGCACCTGGGTGGCTCGGTTGGTTAAGCGTCAGACTTCGGCTCAGGTCATGATCTCACAGTTTGTGAGTTCGAGCCCCGCGTCGGGCTCTGTGCTGACAGCTCACAGGCTGGAGCCTGCTTCAGATTCTGTGTCTCCTTCTCTCTTTGCCCTTCCCCCACTTGTGCTCTGTCTCTATCAAAAATAAATAACTGTAAAAAAATTAAAAAAAAAAAAGAATGCTAATCTCTCTACCCTCATTCCCCTTTCACCCTCCAGAATTCATGAAAATCACAGTGAGGATGTTGGACATGCATCAGGAATGAAGTTTTACACTTTAATTGAATGTCACCCAAATCCTAAGCGGTCAGGAGACCCAGGTGTCATGTGAGTTGTGCTTCGGTTAAGCCCTTTGTTCTGAAATTGTTAATTTTAAAATACTTTTTGATGTCCCGGAAGGACCAAATGTAGGTACTAAATACCAGATCAACAACATGAGTTGTATTTCAAAGTCAAGAGAGCCAAATCTGTTAATTTGTTAATCAGTTTGTTTTTTTTTTTAAGTCAGTTCTCAAAATTTATCTGTGACAGGGACGCCTGGGTGGCTCAGTCCTTTAAGTGTCCGACTCTGATTTCAACTCAGGTCATGATCTCAGTTTGTGAGTTGGAGCCCTGTGTCACGGTCTGCACTGACCATGCAGAGCCTGCTTGGGATTCTCTCTTTTTCTTTCTCTCTCTCTCTCTGCCCCTCCCCTGCTCATGATCTCTCTCTCTCTCTCTCTCTCTCTCTCTCTCTCTCTCTCCCCCCCCTCTCTCAAAAGAAATAAATACACTTAAAAAAAATTATCCGTGACAGATAAAACTGAACAATGACCAAAGTCAAGAAGCAAGATGAAAAAAGCAAAAAAATTCTTTTTTAAATTTCTGTCTTCAGAGGTCATTATTCCCTGAAACAAACCCTCTGCATTATGAAGTAGTCAGGACATGCCTCCCATTTGCAGATGAGGTGATTCTCTGCTGGGAAATGCAATCATCATGAAATTCAAGTAGGCCTTCCCAAATGCAGACTCTGCTGTATTTGCTTTGTTTTATTTTTTCAATGAAAAGACACAGAGTTTTTTTCCCTTATAAAACTTGGCCACTTGGATGACTTTTATTCAATCATTTATATTTCTTTTTTTTAATAATTTTTAATTTATTTTTGAGAGAGAGAGTGAGAGAGCACAAATAGGGGAGGAACTGAGAGAGAAGGAGACACAGAATTCAAAGCAGGCTCCAGGCTCTGAGCTGTCAGCACAGAGCCCGAACCCACAAACTGTGAGATCATGACCTAAGCTGAAGTCGGAAGCTCAACCGACTGAGCCACCCAGGCACCCTGCAATCATCTATATTTCCATAATTTATTGTTAACTTCACCAAATATTTGAAGTTTCTCATAGATGGCAGAAAAGGAAAATAGCATATAGGTAATCCAAATTTCAACTTCCAGTAATCTATTTAAAGACATTATCGGGGCGCCTGGGTGGCGCAGTCGGTTAAGCGTCTGACTTCAGCCAGGTCACGATCTCGCGGTCCGTGAGTTCGAGCCCCGCGTCGGGCTCTGGGCTGATGGCTCGGAGCCTGGAGCCTGTTTCAGATTCTGTGTCTCCCTCTCTCTCTGCCCCTCCCCCGTTCATGCTCTGTCTCTCTCTGTCCCAAAAATAAATAAAAAACGTTGAAAAAAAATTAAAAAAAAAAATAAAGACATTATCTACCCAAAAGGTATCATTCCTATGAGTAATAATCTCCTATTAACATAGAATATTTTATACATCTATCAGTTAAGATAACCATAAGTGACACACAGTTTGTATGCCATTCATTTGCTCAATAAATTGTCAAAATGGTTACAGACTCAACATAAGAGCCTGAATTAATGCGGTAGGAATTAAGGAAAAGGAACAGAAAGAAACAATATTCAGGAGGTAGAATCCAGAGTTCCTGTAGGTCAAGGGATCGTAACCAAGGGTGACCATCCCATTGTGAGTGATGAGAGACAAAAAGGAATACACACACATATTGTAAGATAGTCATCTTTGATTAATGCCTATTTTGTTAGAATGAAAGATTAACTTATAAAATGTATAGTATCTACTGGAGTTTACATTTTTATACAATCAGGATGCTATTTTAGCATCTTTTATAATTGCAGTTTTGAGGGTATGTACCAGTCATCTTCAAAACACTGCAATTAAGAATGACAGCTCTCCACAATAAATCTAAACTTGGAGGATTTATGGGCTTTGCTATGTAAATTTGCAAAGCGATGAAAACTTGACAATTTTTAAAGCAAAAGTAAAAACCGGTCACAGGCAAATCTTTTATGATACTAGAATTAAAAAAATATACCTTCCAAATACATAGATTATTAGTCAAGATTTTTTCATTGTGCAAACCAAAGGGTTCACATATCAAAAAGTAGAAGTTGAAAAAAACGACGATGATTTATTCTCCAAGTAACTTTAGGTCAAAGTTAAAGATGACTTATTAGGGTCATAAAATAGCAGTGGATGTAGTAAATTTATGTCTTTGCTTTGTTCCCTGTCATATTGTAACCAAAGCTATTTCTACCCTGCCATAATGTGTATTTTTAATCAGACAGTATTAGCCACAGCAGAGCAAACCACAAGTCACAAGGACAGATGACTGTAACTCTATTTATGTTAGAGATAGATTTCTGTGACATTGCATATAAGCAGGATTTATAAATCAGATTAAATTTCCACTTCACTCCCATAATAATTTTGTTTCTAATGATATCAGTTTGACCCTAAATTTCATCTTTAAAAACCTACTTGGAGAAAATATATAATTTTTTTCTGCAGGTTTCTAAAGTAACCACAATAGTCTCAAAAAATGATATCTACTCTTTATTGATTAAATGCTGCCCGTGATGAAGTAGGGTAATGAAATCTGAAAGCTTTAGGATGTTTATATCTGAGGTGTTCTCTGGTAGGAGTAAACAGCAGTAGGTAAGGCCTGGTTTTGCCTGAACAATTATACCATAATTTTGCTTTAAACACCTTCTAAGCCCTCAGACTCCATGAGACCTTGTCTTGAGCTGGCTGAGTGGGGCCCTTCAATTCCTCAAAGGTAAAATTCTGTTTATTTTGCACACTGCCTTAGAAGGGAAGAACCATTAAAAATCTACAATGTCATTCCCTAATTTGCCAATTCATTGTATTGACTTAAAGTGTGGCACACATATACGTAATGTACTTTTTATTTAATGTAGCAGAAGCACTGGAATTTTAGTAACATTTGCCCCACATGTGCTTTCCCAAACACGGCCAATTCGGCTGTATAGGATTGCAGATTCAAGTTTCTTACAGCGTGGATGTGGTAAACTAGTGACTCCTAGTGGTTGGCACATAGATGTGCAAATCATCTCTTCCCAGCAAACTCCAAACGAAGAGGGAAAATGATACATACTGCTTCATTCCCTTCCAAAACAAACAAAAAACCAAAAAACAGTTACTGCTACCAGAAATATTCTTAAATAGACCGCTTCCACACGTGCAAAGAAAATACACGTATAAATAAACATTTTTAAAAACTCTTACTGATAAAAACCACGCTGGAAATTGTTTAAAGCAGGAAAACTAAAGTTTATTGATGAATATTGCTGAAATACAACGATAGCTTAATATCCCCATATCTGGGATTTTGTCCCCAAAACACAATTCAACAGGAACAAAAATCTATATCCAACATTCTCTATAAAGCAAACCACAAAACTGGAAAGAATTTCCAAGAAGAGTGAAAGATTTTAACAAATTCAAATATGTCACCATGATGATATATAATAAAGTCATTCTCAAGTTTAATTATAAGTACTAGGGGAAAAGTGAACGCTGTTTTTCATAAATACTAGGCTTAAAAAGCAGAGAAAAATAGTTCATTCGTTGTGAAATGTCACCATAAAATATATATAACCATGCGTATACATATATACATACATACATACTGGAAGGGAATATAGAAAAATGAACATGATTGTATGAAGGCAGTAATACTATGTATTTTTCTTATTAAAGACAATTTTTTTTTCCTAGAGTAGTTTTAGGTTCACAGCAAAACTGAGATAAAAGTACAGAGATTTCCCATATATTCCCTGTTCTCCCATTATCAACATCCCCCACCAGAGTGGCCCATGGTTACAACTGATGAACCTAAACTGACATCATTATCATTGAAGTCCACGGTTTATATGAGGGTTGACACTCAGTATTGTACATTCTAGGGGATTGGACAAATGTATAATGACATATATCCATCATTATAGTATCATACAGAGTATTTTCCCTAAAAATCCTGTGTATTGTATATTTTTAATGTTTAAATGTTTGTTTATTTATTTACTTTTGAGAGGGAGACAGAGAGAAACACAGAGAGAGAGAGAGAGAGCACAAATTGAGGAGGGGGCAGAGAGAGAAAGAGACACAGAATCTGAAACACTCCAGGCTCTGAGCTGTCAGCACAGAGACGGACGTGGGGCTCGAATCCAAACTGTGAGGTCATGCCCTGAGCCCAAGTCGGAGGCTCAACTGACTGAGCCACCCAGGCACCCCTATTTTTAATGTTTAAAATGCCTTTTGTTTTCCCAATAAAAAATGTTCAAGAAAATATCTAAATTGCAAATTTATTTCAAAGTAACACATACAAATAAGCTAACAATGAACTTCTCAAAATTCCGACCTAATCAACTGTTCCTCTCTAGCACCTACTCACCCTTACAGCCTACCCCCATACTTCCTCAGGAAAGTCTTCCCTAGCACCCTTATCTGGGTAAAAGTACTCTATTAGATGTTCTTAAAGACCCCATTCTTTTCTTGCAGAACATATCGCTCACTTTGTGATTATTAGGATGACTGCTAGAGTTCGTGTCTTTCACTAGATCGTAAGAGAAAAACTGTACACGGGAAGCACTCAATACAATTTGTGGGATAAACTGAAGGGCAGCACGTACTCAGTGGGGTATTCAACGTGCACAATTTCCTGCCCCCACTTCAGAAGCAGCTGGAGTCCAGCCAAGGCACAGGTGTGATCCTTCATTCACTTTGCAATTTTCCCCAATCCACATAAGAATTTTGATGATCTTAGAATTACCTAGTATACTGGGGCAGAATTAATCGGATTCTCTGTCTCTTTATTTCCTCCTAGCAACTTCTCATATCATGTAGAATGAGACACACTGAAAGACTGAAAAATTTTCATTTGGGCTGCCTGTTTTGTCTCCTAAAGCTGTTTCTCTTCCATACCCTCCTACACAATGATTTCAGCCCCTAACCTGTCCTCTCCCTCCTTCCTGATACTGTCCATACTGACGAGCAGTTGTTGCCAATCTACAAAAAAACAATGGTCACTCTTTCAAGAAGCAGTTTTAGCCAATTATTCCTTAAACTTGGTGAATTTCCACTCACCTATGCGTGATACAGTCCTATAAAACATTTTCTCTCTTTTTTTTTAAGTTTATTTTGAGAGAGACAGAGACCGCTCAAGTGGGGGAGGGACACAGAGAGAGGGAGAGAGAGAGAGAACCCCAAGCAGGCTCTGTGCTGCCAGTGCAGAGCCCGACGTGGGGCTTGAACCCACCAAACTGTGAGATCATGACCTGAGCTGAAACCAGGAGCCAGACGTTTGCGAACTAAGCCACCTGGGTGCCCTTCCTCTTCTTTTCCCTAGTAACTTAGCTCCTGCCAAGCATTCTTGTGGTGGGCATTATCAAATAAAGGCTAGCTCACAGAGCTCTGGTCCATTTTCTTCCACACTTGCTTATTTACGAAAGAGAGAAGAGACACGTTTGCTTCACTCCTCAGAATATACACAGCATCCAGCACAGCCTACCTGGAGCCTAACAATATTTTTTAGCTGAAATTAAGTCATTGAAAACTAGGGCTCACTGTTCTGAAATTGGCACGAGAGGCTAAAAGCAAAAGTCTGCACCCTCACTACATTCTCCCACTTTTCCAGCTCAAGGTAGCAATGCATCAAGGAATTAATAACCCAGAGTCCAGGAGAAGCAGGAAGGAGACAGATAATGAAGATGAAGGGGGTGTTCCTGAGATGTTACGGAAGCGAATTGCTTCCATCTGGCCAGGAGCACATTTTCAGCTGTTCCTCTAATTTCATGTATGTTTTGCCTATGAGACAGAAAACACACTTTAACTGAAAGTAAGGAAGAAATGAAGGTAGGAAAGAAAGCAATCCTACCACGAATTAAAGCGGCATTTGCCATTTTCAAAGTTGAAGTAAAGTATAGTACGTGTAATGGGGGCTAAGAAAGGAGAAGAGAAAAAAAAAGAGTTTTTAAGAAAAACTATGCTTTCGCTATCTTTTCTCCCCAAATTGGAAATGTAAGAAGGAAATGCAAGAGATTTTAAAAATTGATAAACCAAAAGAACTACAGAAATGTTAACATTGTTATAAAAATATTTTAAAATCTTTTTAAGAAGGGAATTTAATTATATTTTATATTTAAATAATTGTACTAAAACATGTGAACTTTACCCCGACTCACAACCAGCTCACTTTAACATTCTGCAGGTACTGTTAGCCATGAGCAGTGCAAAGGCATTTTGGACGTTATGTGCCTGAATCAAGCTACCAAACATTACAGGCTTCTGGGTCCCGATATGAAAACGAGGACAAGAGTTTTTAGGTCACTGAGGAAAGAGCATGATCCACTATGAATGTATATAATATAATGTGAACAAATCTTATTTTCAACTCTTTTCCACACTAATATTGAAGTTCTAAGCAGGGAAATTGTGACCAGAGAGAAAAATGAAAATTATGCATCTAATAATAAAGTGCTGGCAATCTCCAAAGGCAGAAAAAAATAGCAGGCTGCATAATTAATCTCATGTAATAACAAAGCACAAAATCACAATAAATTAGTCATCTGTGTTCTAATTACTTTAAAGAATGACTGTTGGTGTGCAGAGTAATTGACATCCCAGTGATCCCAGGTTTGACTCGTAGCGCTTCCCCTTCTCCTGACTATTAATTATCAATCATGTTAAATTACTTAGCTCTCTGAAGAAGGGCATTTGCTCAGTTTCATTTTAACACCATGCCTATGGTTGTGTTCCAGAAATTTCTTAGGAAGCAGCCATACGGATACCTAGGTGAGACGGTGACAATTACCCCTTGGATCTAACTCCTCTATCCTCCACTAACAAATTTCCCTGGAAAAGAAAAAGGAACGTAAGAGCTACGGAAAATTTGATTTAGTGATAAGAACTAGGACAGGGTAATATCCATATGCCAGGGTCTTAAAGGAAATGCTGTAAAAGGAAGGGCAAACAGGACTGAAATTTCCATGAACTCTGCCATTAAGGGGGCTGTATGACCGGGGGGAAGTGCAGGGCTTCAAACACTTGATCAACACCTGCTCATTCAGAGCTGAGTGGCAGTCAGGTGATCCCTGTCCAGCGAGCGTCCTCAAAAAGAACAGCATTGTCTCCAAGGAAGTGAAAGTTGATTCTTAGGGGGTGGGAGAAAGTGATATATACTCTATGATGATATACAAACTCACGCAGATAGAGGGCAATAACGAAAAATAAAAAGGTTGAGAAACACTGTTATACATCGTCAGCTACAGAGAAGGGCTTCTGATCCAGGAATGATTGAGCAGTGATGGCAGAGTTCACACTTGCTCACAGTGCTCTAAGCACGTGCCAGAGGCCTCACTGAAAGAGGCAGCGTATTCTTGCAAATACCTTTCGTGCAATCTCCAACTGGTTCTCCTTAGACCACAAAGAAGGCACAGTACATTTAACAAAAGAAAGTTTTTTGTTTTTGTTTGTTTGTTTCCTTGTTTGTTATTTAGAGAGAGAGAGAAAGAGAGTGAGCAGGGGAGGGGCAGAGGGAGAGGGAGAGAGAGAATCTTAAGCAGGCTCCACACTTAGCCCGGAGCCCAATGTGGGCCTTGATCCCATGATCAGGACCTGAGCCAAAATCAAGAATCAGACAATTAACCAACTGAGCTACCCAGGTGCCCCAGAGTTAGGTTTTGTTTTTAAAGATAACAGAAAATAGAAAAATACACAAAAGATAAAATAGAATGACAACACTAAAGAAAAAAATTCTAGTGATGACAAGAACATTTTTTTTAAGTTTATTTTGATAGAGAGAGAGTGAGTGTGATCAGGGGAGTGGAGGGGTGGAGAGCAAGGGACAGGGAGGATCCTAAGCAGGTTCCTCACTACCAGTGCAGAGCCTGATGCAGGGCTTGAATCCAAAAACCGTGAGATCATGACCTGAGCCAAAATCAAGAGTCAGATGCTTAGCTGACTGAGCCACCCAGGGGCCCCTAGTGATGACCATAAATTTAAATGGATTAATTCTCTTCCTGAAACATAAAGATTCACAAATTATGTCAAATAAAATCCAAGTATAATTTTGTTTACAAAAGAAATACCTAAATCAAAATTACTAAGCAAAAGAATACAGGCAAACAAAAATAAAGTACATAAATATACCATGGGAGATACAGAGTGGGCTGTGTGAGCAGTGATATAAGACAAGAAAAATTCAAGCCAAAAAGCACTGATTTATCAAAGATGATTATTAGAAAAAGCCATGAATGTATCTATCTCTACATATTTAAATACATGAAGCCACATCGATAAAGACTAAAGTATATTAGCTGACCCTAAGAATTTGATGGGAAAAAAAGATTGAAATAAAAATCAGAGTATTTGAATGGTATAATTATAAAACTTGTTTTATTTATTTTTTATTAAAAAAATTTTTTTTAATGTTTATTTATTTTTGAGACAGAGAGAGACAGAGCATGAACGGGGGAAGGTCAGAGAGAGAGGGAGACACAGGATCTGAAGCAGGCTTCAGGCTCTGAGCTGTCAGCACAGAGCCCGACGCAGGGCTCTCGAACTCACAGACCGTGAGATCACGACCTGAGCCGAAGTCGGATGCTTAACCAACTGAGCCACCCAGGCGCCCCTATAAAATTTGTTTTAATGTTTATTTATTTTTGAGACAGAGAGAGACATAACATGAGTGGGGGAGGGGCATAGAGAGAGGGAGACAGAATCAGAAGTAGGCTCCAGGCTCTGAGCTGTCAGCACAGAGCCCGACACGAGGCTCGAACTCACAGACCATGAGATCATGACCTGAGCCAAAGTCGGTCGCTCAACTGACTGAGCCACCCAGGCACCCCTTGAATGGTATAATTATATAATTAAAACACTGTGTTTTATTTATATATATATATCTGTCAAAATAGAGGTTACCTGTTCTTCTCAAGAAGCCATGAAAATCTTACATAACTTTATTATATATTAGACTACATAGAAAACATCAATCAATAAATTCCAAACAGTAATCATCTCATAGGTCATATTATTTGACCACAATGCAATACAATTAGAAACAAATAGTTAAATGTAAAACCAGATTAAAAAATATCTTGGAAATGAACCCATTCTCCAAAGAACAATTAGGTCAAAGAGAGAAAAAAAAAACTGAAATTACCAACTACTTTACATAAAAATTAAAATGTTACAGATTGGGGCACCTGGGTTGCTTAGTTAGTTAAGCATCTAACTCTTGATTTTGACTCAGGTCAAGATCTCAGGGTTTGTGACTTAGTGCCCCACATGGGGCTCCACACTGAGAGTGCAAAGCCTGCTTAAGATTCTCTCTCTCTGCCCCTCCTGCGCACACACATACACACTGTTTCTCTCAAATAAAGAAACTTAAAAAAAATAAAAACAAAAAATGTTACGGATCAAACTTACATACATAGTGAAAGCAGTTTAAAGAAGTAAATTCAGGGGTGACTGGGTGGCTCAGTCTGTTGAGGAACCAACTTTGGCTCAGGTCATAATCTCAGACTGTGAGTTCGAGCCCCGTGTCGGGCTCTGTGCTGACAGCTCAGAGCCTGGAGCCTGTTTCAGATTCTGTGTCTCCCTCTCTCTCTGTCCCTCCCCCACTCATGCTCTGTCTCTTTCTGTCTCAGAAATAAACATTAAAAAAAATTTTTTTTAAAAGAGGTAAATTCAAATCCATGAGTTTTTATTCCTTAAAGAAAGTAAACTCAAGAAATTGCACAATGATCCTCAAAAGTATCCTATCAAAGCAAAAAGAAGAAAATAATGAAGTTGTAAATTTAGAATTACATTTAAGAGGGTGAGCAGAGAAGAGCAACAGCTCAGGTCCTGATTATACTAAAATGTCCGTGTTCTTTGCTCAATATTTGAATTACATTAAAATGTTAATGCCCTTGGCTTCCATTTTCTTGTTTTTGGAAAGTTCTCTAAAAAAGATACTCTAACTATATAAGAATTACATTCACAAAGATATTTATTGCGGTATTTTCTACAATCCTGAGCCCAAATTTTCAACAGCAGGGGAAAGATGAAAAAAAAACAAAATGCAGTCAAATGAAAAAAAATTATAAAACCATTAAAAAAGACTTTATCATTATGGAGACTCTAAAAGCCTTTTAGGGCAGTTCACAACATGGGTGGAAAATACTGGGCACGTTTCCTGGTACCCGCAGCCACCACAGTCTGGCTCTAGAAGCTCATAAGCAAAGCCAACCAGCTCCATACAGCAGAACACAACCCATGACTGACTCCATTACCTGGCTCCAGGAACCTCTCCAATCATATTTCCCCAGCTCCCTATATACACTTGTGGTGGCTAATATCTAATGATGGCCACCATCACTTCCTTCCCTCCCTGTAGCCATGTCTCATCACTCATGGAAAGATGGAGTCTGTCCCCTCACCTTGCATCTAAGTTGGTCTTATGATTTCTTTCGACCAAAAGGAAGTGAGGGATATGATGTTCTGGAACCTCTCAGCCCAGACTTTAAGAAGTCTAGCATCTTCTGCTTCTTCCCTTTTGTACATCAGATGCCATATAAAAAGCTGACTACCCTGAGATCATTAAGTTGTGAAGAAACCCAAGACAGCTACCTAGAGAGGCCACATGGAGCACCAGAAGTGTGCTCTTTGGGTCAACTAAAACAATAAAACAATAAATAAGCAAATAAATAAATAAAATAAATAATAAATAATGTAAAGCAAATAATATAATAATAATATAAAGCAAATATAAATAATAAATAAATTAAAGCAAAGAAATAAAACCTTTAAGTGAAGGGTTCTTGTACTTCCCAACCCAGCCCAGCTGGCAGCCAAAAGCAACTGTGTGAGTGGCCCTAACAGATGCCACACGGAGCAGAGGAATCACCCTGCTGAGTGCACTCAACCCATGAAATTGTGAAACAAAAGAAACGGTTGCAAATCACTAAACTTTGGGGTGACTTGTAACAAGGAACTTGATACCTGAAACACAGTCAGAACTTTAGTCATACCAAGCTAAAAGCACGTACAGAAAGTACCATGTCTGTGAGTTTGCACGTTCTACTTTTTTGTTCCCGCCTTTGCTCACTGTATAAACTTCTAGTCCACTTGAAAGACCCAAGCAAGCATTTTCTCTGCTGTGAAGCCTTCCCAGAATGTCTCAGGCAGTCACTCCTGATGCCTCTAGATGTCATAACACAACGACACAGCACATACTTCTTTCACTGTACTTTCACGCCAAGGGACAAATTTGTTTCTGTGTCTACCTGCACACTGTGAGTTCCTTGTGGGCAAGACTGGGGCGTTATCCTTTCCATATTTCCATTGCTTAAAACAATACCTAAAAAATAATCCCATGAAGCAGATAGGATTGTTCCTCTTTTATACATGTGGAAACTGACATACGCAGTGTTAAGTTAACCTGCTCAAGGTCACTCAGAAAGTTGAGCTAAATGTATAGAGAGAGAGATCATGAAAGAATGAAATTCTATGAGCTCAAGAAGTCTTTCCAGATAATTCCATCTTTCACCAATCTTTTTCTCCTCTTGTGTCCTATAGCCTTTATAACCTGGAAAAAAAAATCCATATGGAACAAAGAATCCTCCACATACTCTTGACTTCACAGTCTCACTGCAAGTTTCTGGTATGCAAACATCACAGTTTATATTGCTACTAAATCTTCCAAAAGGCCTGGCATAGCACCTAATAGGTCCTCATTCATTCATTTATTCGTCATTTCAAAAGTATTAAACCGGTCAATGATGAAGAGAAGTTCGGGAAAATGTATCAAGTATTTTTCTACAAAATAAAAATATAATTAAACATTCAATTATATTTTCAACCTCCACTTCTTATACTGTGAATTGCAATGCATTTTTTAAATACATGTTTTTGAACCCAGGGAAAAGAATGATCTTGACTGAATATTCATTGTGAATAACCCGCCTGTCACCTGAGTTCTGCACTACCCAAAGTGAAAGGGTAGACTGAAGCTTCGCAAACTCAGGAAAAATCACACTGTTATTTTTATTGTATGCTTTGCCTGAGAAGGAACTGAGATTTGCTGTCATTTCTGCATCCGGGCTCTCAATCAGTGACAGAATGAAATTGATTTATTTCCCATTTTGACTTGTAAAAATCTGAAAATTTAGACCTTACCCCTTTTTCCCTCAGAGACAAAACACAATAGACAGACAGGAGCCCGTTTCCTCCGCAAATATTCCCATAGCCAACGCAACACCTAGGTCCTTCCATCTAACTTCTCACTCCCTTTACTACATGTTTAAACTCCCCTGACTCATTCAAGTTTAAACCAAAAGACCAAGGTTCACACTAAGGTCATTTCAAGCTCCAAAGCACAGCACACTCCAAAAAATGTGTGATACCTGAGGACCCCAAAGAGAAGAACAAGGAAGGACCTTCCTGCCCTCAGTGGACACTAATGTCTTTGGGGCTTTTGATGGGGCAACCTCACTGGTGGCAGGGAAGCTGGATACAATCAGCACAGAGCTAAACTGTATGTCAGAGAAAACTCATAAAAACTTTTTCCTTAGTTAACACCATTTTATAGAGATCTGAGTTGACCTGTTATTCCTTCAGGAAAAAACAGTAAGTCCCTAGAATTCTTTTACCCTGCAATTCATCACCTAGATCTTTCCCAGAACTAAACTGAATCACACCTCCTTAGAAAGAATCAAAGATGTCCACAAGTTAGGCATAACTCTAGATTTCTCTCTAGAAATCTCTTATGCTAGGAATACATGTGGCACAGAATTAGGGGCACAATCCCACCACTTCTTATGAAAATCTTACTCATTTTGCAAAGCATAGCTCAAAGGCTCCCTCCTGCTTAGAACCTTCCCTCATTGCCCTGACTGAAATACATCTTTTTTCTCCTTCTAAACTTTTACAATTAACTTAGCACTTGGCACAACTAGCTTAGAGTGACATAGCATGTGTCATGCTCACTTCCTTCTCCCCCTCACACACATCTCTTACATTTTGACCCTAGATAAAGGAACTGTGCATTTAAAATCTTTGGATCTCTAGAACATTGCACATTGCTTTGTACACAGAGGGCACTCAATGTTTGCTCCGTGACTATTCATTTTATTCCTTGTAGTCTTTTCAGAATTACTACTTTTACAATAGCCTAGAAGCCATACACAGGGACACATCCAAATCTGCCCCACCTACTGTAGATCACAACTCCCACCCTGCATTGTAGCAATATGACCCAAGTTCCAGAGAAATTTAAATAATATACAAATAATGAAAAAAAAAACTTTAGGCATTTGTTTCTGTTTTCCCAAGTTCCTTAACTGAACTTTTTTTGTTTATTTCAGATCTTTCAACAGAAACCATAGGTGGAATACTATCGAATGTGTGGATCACAGGGTATAGTTTGGCATTCTGAGGAGAGCTTGAAATCCTTCCCACTCCCACTACCCATCAGAGGCCCCTTAAGGAAAGGTTGAGGGTACGTCTGGGGCACCACAGAGAACACTTTGATAGTCACTAATTCTGATTCGCCTTCTCAGATTCTCAAATAGGCCACAGGAGTCTGAGAGAGTGGCTGAAATCCACAATAAATGGATGAGCCCTGGTTCCTGGGGCCACTGAACCCTACTGATTCCCCACAAGACTGACTTCATTGCACCCAAAGAGGAAGCCCAGGGTTCGTCTTTGCTTCAGCAGTTCAGGGCTTGTTGTTAGACAGGTACTTTGCTTCGTTTTATTCACCCTATTGATTCTTTGAACCTAATCCAGAGAATAAACACCAACCAGGACCAAACATATGGTCAAGTCTTTAGCTTAATTTTTGTGTTTGGAGAGAAAAGCATCTTGGGCTGAGTTCAACCAAGCTGGGAGTCCAAGGAGTGATTAAAAACAAAACAAAACACAACACAATGTATCATAATCCTACCTGAACATAAGGAAGCCTGCCACTTGGCACAGGAGCTATTTACTTTGTCGAATCCCCATGTGAAATGTTTGCTGGGTTGTAATCATATATAATATCACGGTAACAAACTAGATGTTTATAGAAAAATAGGTCCTAAGGGCCAGAAACTCTAAGAGAAAATACATTCACTTTCCTTTTCCTTATTTTTTTTCCTTTCAAAATGTAAATGAATGGTATAAATGTTTGATTCAGGCTCAGGCCCCCAACGGATAAAATATTTATGACATTTGTTTTAAGTTCTTGAATAGTCAGTTCAAAATTGTTCCTCCTAGTTTTTTCTTTTCCTGAAAGGAAATATAGATTTGAAACTTTGTCTATTATCCAGATATTTAAGGCATTTAATTTTAATTGAGCTCATTTATTCTACTGTATATTTAATGTGTTTTCTTATATTGTGAGAGCCCTCTGCTGGTTGAGAAAACACTAAGTCTCTCTGCTCACAAGAACAGAAATACAGCTCTTTACCAACCAAAGCTCTTCTTTACTGAGATAGTGATTTCAAGTTCTATTAGAAATGGATGCTCATTAAAATTTCTATTAACTCTCACCTACTCATAGAATGGTACATTATTTTTATGCAGTTTCTAAGATTAAAAAAAAGAGCTTCAATGCTTACATTATGTCTTTAAATCCAAATAAGAAAACATTGATTATGCACAAATATATTTTCTTTTCAATCAGATTGGGAATAGTTAGCAATTTACATCTAAATTAAGATACAGGCAAATTGGCTCCTGGATCCCTTTATGAGGTGGTATGCTCTGTGTCCTCTTTAATTTGTGTCCAAGTCACAAACAGACACAACTGGTTTGTTTTTGTTTTTTTGTTTTTGTTTTTGTTTTAGAGACAGAGAGACAGAGAGAAAGAGCGTATATGTGCAGGTGTGCGAGCAGGGAGGGGCAGAGGGAGGGAGAGAGAGAGAGAAAACCTGAATCAGGCTTCATGCTCAGTGTGGTGCTTGACGCAGGGCTCAATCCACGACCCTGGGATCATGACCTGAGCCGAAATCAAGAGTCAGACGCTCAACCAACCGAGCCACCTAGGCTCCCCTCAACACATCTATTTTATACTTTCATAGTGCCTAGGTACATAGCATCAAATTTAAGCCTCAAGTTTTGATATATTGTGCAAGTAATTAAACAGTGTACCTACCAGACACTTTATAAGTATCCTGCCATACAGACAATTACAGCAGGTGAAACTAAACGCGGCAAAGTCTTGATCAAGTGGGACAATTCACTAAAATTTGTGAAATGGTAAAGCCAGGATATATATATTAAGGAAAGACTATACGGATGAAGCTGTTCCTTGGGCCTATAATTTTGGAATACGTAATGCCTACATGCCTCAAAAACTCTCTCTTTAACGGACTCTAAATTTTTGGAGTGAAAGTTAAATAGCGCATAAACAGGTTTCAAGGTACCTACTGCTATATGATTCTTCATGTCATTGATTTAAAGGCAGCACCCAAAATATGAGATGAAAACACTATAATCATAGTCCTTCCACATTTTCTCTGCAAGAATAGGGTAAGAGCCAAACAAATCAGCAAAGCTGAAGGCAAAGATTTGGTCAGTGGAACCAGCACATCACAAGATGTTAGTGGTGATGCTACAGGATTACTGTAGGACTAAGACGATGGTATGTGACTGTGGCAATTTGAAGAGGACTGATTCCTTGATTTAGTTCTACAGAGCTGTGCTTTGAATGCCAAACTGTTACACAAACTAATTTCATGACCACATGCAGTGTTAAAGCATCATTAACAGACTTCGGTAAATCAAAAGTATGCAATCCTCCAACACGAAAATATCACTGAGCACATCTGACTCAGGCAAAAAGCCAGGGTTAGATGATGTCAAAGGTCTGCACTTTGGTAGTTTATTGCAGTCATTGCCACCAATGTGTTCATGCCTCACTGTGTGCACACCACTCTAGGACGTGACATTGGTGGTCCTCCGATCAGTAGGTGGAGTCTGTTTTCTCCACCTTGAATCTGGGCCTGACCCTATGACTTGCTCTAGTCAATGAGACAAAACAACCATGACTTAAGCAGAGGTTTTTAATGTGCTTCAGCTTCACGGCTTGCCCTCTTTCACTTCTAGGAACGTCTTTGCCACCATGTAACAAGTTCCAGCTAGGCTACTAAAGAGGAGAAAATCTGAGCAACCAATTTCCATGTAAGTGAGATCATCCTAGACCACTCAGTTCTAGCTGAGCCACAAGTAGACCACGACAAGCAGCCAAGTCCAGGAAACATCACAATCTATACAGTAAATGTTGTTCCAAACCACTAAGTTTTGGGGTGGTTTGTTATGTAGCAAAAGCTGTTAACAGCTACTTCCATCATAAAGCCCAAACTTTGACTATGGTTTGTTATAGTCCATGACCACATTTTTCTGGAGATGGAATCTTGAGTCATTCGATAAATTCTTTACTCCATGATCTAAGGAATGATACTAGTACCAGACTGATCTGCTCGCAGAAAGAGAATGATAGTCATCAAAAATAGCAGCTTATATTTCACAGGAAAATTCTGTTTCCTTGTTGTCTTAATTATTGTCTACTAACCACATATCCATGGGAAAGGGATGTTGAGACCTAGTAAAATGGACCTAAAAACCAAGGGTATAAGGAATTTTTATCTTGAGAAACATTCACATGAAAGTTATATAAGTATTTTAACTAGCCTCAGACTCAGTAGGATTCATTGTATGGCATAGATGCTTAAATGGAGGCTCCATTCATAGAGTGATAGAGATAATATTCATAGAGACAATCATCCAGAAGACTAGCTCTCGTTTTGGGTGCTGCATTTAAAGACGAGACTAGGTCCTAAGGAGAATAATTAAGATGTGGAAGTTCAGAAAACCATGAGACAAGTAAGAGTTAAGGGAACCTCAGAGAAAACTTCCCAATATTTTTGCAAATGAAATTATAGTTATGAATGAGGGAATGGTTTTAATTTCATTTTTCTAGGTTCAAGAACTAAGACCAACAAGTGCAGGAAGTTAAAGGCAGAACTTTCTAATATTTAAAGGGGTACTACAATCAAATAGGTTGCCTTGAACCACAGTGAGGTTGTTGTCACTGGGTGTGTTCAAAGATTGTTTATCTTTGCCCAGGGATATGGTAGAAAGAATTCATGTGCTGAGAGAAACACTTGAGAAGCTGACATCCAAACCGACCTTCTTAATCCAATGTTCTATGTTTCCGTATGAAACATCTGCATGCATCTCTCTACATTTGTCTTTTCAAAACCTAATAAAGCAAATCTTTGGCAACCTCATCTTGTTGGTAGCCTCACCAGTCTTCCAACTTGGTCTTGATCTGAGAGGATATGAGAGAGAAGAGGTGCTAACAGAAGAATCTAAGAAATTAATTCCTTCAGCCTTCTGCCTCTTACTTGGACACACGTTTAAATGGATTAGCTTTGTTCTAATAATAAAGAACAAATCAGATGTCACTTTTTGACATTTTCACGTAAAAAATGTTTTCTGAGTTGAATAAGGAAAAACTGTATTTACTATTAAAAAGAGAGAGAAAATCATTGTCATATTGTAAGGAAATAATAGTGTAGAGTATCTTATAAGTAACTGGTATGTTTCATCTTAAGAAAAAATAGGTTTGTTGCTAATAATTTTTTAATCTCATAAACTCTCAGTAATATGTTGTAGATAGCATTGTTAGTGAAGATATTAATAACCTACCTAGTACCAAAATGAATAAATATAACTTTGTTTGTTTATTTATTTTAAATGTTTATTTTTGAGAGAGAGAGAGAGAGAGAGAGAGAGAGAGAGAGAGAGAGAGTGCAAGCAGGGGAGGGGCAGAGAAAGAGGGGGACAGAGGATCTGAAGCAGACTCTGTACTGACATCAAAGAGCCAGATTCAGGGCTCAAACTCATGAACCATGAGATCACGACCTGAGCTGAAGCCAAGAGCTGGACACTTAACTGACTGAGCCACCCAAGCACCCAACACTATTTAAATAATTATGTTTAATATTTATGGAAAAGTGTCATGAACTGAGATGGAATATCTCTAACAGCCCACATATCAGCTCACATGGCACTGAATGGCATTTGACCATAGTACTTGCTTCATATTAAAAACACTACCACTAACCAGAAGCTCAGATGCTGTGCAGCATCCTGCCCCCATGAATCAGACCTCTTGGACATTGATGTCTGAGGATAGACTCAGAATATACTCCACCTTTTCTCCTCTCATGATTTATTGACCCAGCCTTCTCTTAATTCTTTTTATTATCTCTATCTCTCCCCACCTAGACATCCTAAGTATATATTGTCTCTAAAGCTTTTGCCTTAATAATATTAGCAAAGGGTTAGAGTGCACCATGTTCCAGGCACTGTGAGTTTTTATGCTTCATCTCACTTAATTCTCAAAATGCCCAATGTTGTAGGTATTTTATTATCTTTATCTTAAAGAAATTGACCAAATAACTGGACCAATACCCATACTAGCAAGGAAAAGAACTTACTCTTGTATCCAGATGTCTGCTTCCACTTTACTTTGCCACTCTTATTTTTCAGGAGGAGCTCCCAAAATGTGAAAATGAAGATCCCAATGGATACAGTGTAAACCTTGGCAAGTGATCCGATATGAGTAAGAGAAAGATGGTGGAATAAAAGAAAACCGATATTTTGAGTGTCTGTGACTGGGAAAATTGTGGGGTCACTAATCAAAACCAGAGAACTGAAATAAGTAACTAATGATGAGGCATCATTCTATGCTAGTTTTTTTTTTTTAATGTTTAGGTAAAATATCTGTAAAATTAAAATACCCTACAAGATTAGAGCTGCAAATAGACTTGAAGACTAGAAAAAGAGAAAGATAATAATGGATGTGATAAAGAGAGAGCAGAAGATGGCAATGGGACTTCTGTTTGGTGAAATTAGAAAACACTGGAGCAGTTGGTTATGTGGGTCACAAAAGAAAACCAACAAAGTATTGATATGAAAATTAGACAATGAGCCTAGATAATGCTGATAATACAACTTCGTTGGAGACTTCTTTGCTATGACTTTAGATATTCTCCAATAATGCCCTTGGTTATACTAGAGGAAAAGAGGAAAAACGGATGAAGGGGGTTGCATAGGACTGGGAATGGACAAACTTGGGAGCTCCACAGAGCCTGTCCAGCAAGTGATAACAGACTAAGTATTCCCATATTCCTGAATACAGTAAGGGAGGGAAACAAGTGAAACCAAAAGTGTGACTATAAGCTGAGAGAAGTAGAAAAGGCAAAAGGACACACAATATCACTGATGATAGGACAAGTTCAATAGAGAGACAAGGGGATAGACAGAAGGACAGAACATTGGGGCCACAGCAGGATGTTTCTAAGTTTAAGATCTTGAATGTGGAGAAGTTTCACCTGATGAAGTAATTCAGGGTGTGACTATGCTGCTAAATAGTAGAATTGAAAGCCAGGGAGATGAAGGTTAAGAACTTTGCAGCCTTGATTTTAAAGGGTCCAAGCTCTAGAGTCAGACACACCCAAAGCTGAATCCTCACTCTGCCACTTGTGATCTGAAGGTATTTAAACTGTTTCGTAAATTCTCTAAGCTTTACTTTTCTTCAGGTACGAAATTGGGGGTGGGAAAGATGATAGTAGTACTAGTCACCGAACTATTTTACAATGTACAAGAGAACAAGAAGGCAAAACGCTTGGCAGAGTATATCATTCAAGTTAGCTTTTACTGTTATTGTCATTGTTGTTGCTAACAAAAACTATCCTCAATTAAGTAGAAAAAAAAAAGGACAAAGAAGCTATCACACAAGAAAATATTGCCTAATTTAAATTCCAAGAACCTGACTTAGGCTTAAATTTCAGACTTCTCTAACCCCGTGCTTTCTGAAGTGGAGGGAACAGGCCAGGAACAAATAATTTATGACTTTGATGAAGGAGGCTTGAAGATTAAATATTTACTGTGTCTATTACAAATAAGATCCAAGACAACAGGGGTAGACGAATGTCCAGAAGATTCTCCATCCATTTGGACCTCTGATGAAATTGCTAATGATTAAGAAAATGACCACAAAGGATACTGATGACTTCCAAAAAAAAAAAAAAAAGAAGAAGAAGATAAGATAATGTTCTAAATTCATTGATTCCATAATTAAATACAAAAATATCAGCATGAGATATGATTGTACTTACTTGTGAAGAAGTGGGTCACATTACTAAGTAAAATCTTCAAAGACAACTAAGAAGTGGGATATACTCCAGTAGGCACCATCTCCAAAGTACTCCTTTTATTGAAAAGTTAGTTACCTAGGGATAAATTCTCAGAAAGCTCTTATATTGTAAAGAAGATTGTATACATGTATAATGAGAAGGTCTATAACTTTCACCAGATTTTCAAAGAAGAATATGGCCCCAACATTTAAAAACCACTTCTCATATATATGGGAAATATTTTCAAGAGGTTTAAAATAGAATGGTTTCAAAACCTAACAAAACATCTAACTTTACATTGATTACATTGGTGGTTTATGACACTACTTATTTAATATCATAACACATTCCCATAAAGAAACCAAAATTATCAAACATTCCCCACCCCCCACTCATCCTCCCACTCATCTTTCCTGGGAGCCAGGAAATAAATGAAGTGAGTTCTTCAGTTTTCCAAGCTGTGTACAGGAAAAGGGAACCTAAGAACCTGGTAGACACTCTGGGTTGAGGAAATAGAACTAAAAGCCCAGGAGACTAAGATGGCTAGAGTTTACAGGACAAAGTACTAGAGAATGAAGGGCTTCGTGGAGAACTCTGAAGATGTGCAGAGAGCCAGCTTGCGTTCAGCAGCGTACTCATCAGCACATGCATGTAAGGCAAGTACGGAAGGCTAGCAAAAGAACCTGAAAAGATTAAAAGGGACAGTACCCAGGAAAAGGTCTGAGAAGAATGCCTGTTCCCAATAATCAGTGGGGCATTAGATAAAGATCCCACAATATTATGCTTCCATAATGGGGAATAATTAGCTTTGGACTAAAGCTAATTCTGTCTTGAAAATCTTCAAAACAGAACCCCAAATAGCAAACTTTTTCCAAGTAACTTAATTGCATCTCAGCAAAAAAGTTTAAGAAGATTTATAGAAATACAGGGGCGCCTGAATGCTTAATCAGTTAAGCATCTGACTCTTGATTTCAGCTCAGGTCATGATCTCATGGATTTGTGAGATCCAGCCCTGCATCAGGTTCTGCGCTGACAGTGTGAAGCCTGTGTGAAATTCTTTCTCTCCATCTCTCTCTGCCCGTCCTCTGCTTGCTTGGTTTCTCTTTCCCTCAAAATAAATAAACATTAAAAAAAAAGAATATTTATAGGAATACAAAAATATCCCAACAAGGAATACTTTTACCCAACCAGATAAGATTCACAATATGCAGATTCCAATAAAAAAAATTACCAGGCAGGTAAAGAAGTAGAAAATATGACTCCCAATGTGGGAAAAAAATCAATCAATTAAAACCAACCCAGAACTGACACAGATATTAGAATTGCCAGGCAAGGAGATTAAAACAAGTTATTATACCTATATCCCATATGTTAAAAAAGCTAGAAGATATATTGGACATGTTAAGTAGAGATATGGAATATATATTTTTTTAAAATTAAATGCCTGAAGATAAAATTATAATTCCTGAAATTAAAAAAAATAAACTGGATAGGATTAACACAAGATTAGACATTTTACAAGAAAAGATTAAGAATAGATTAGGAGACATAGCAAGAGAAACTATCCAAAATGAAAAGGAGTGAGCTATGGAACAACTTCAAGCAGCCTAATATGCATGTAAGTAGAGCCTCTGAAAAGAAGAGAAGGAAGGGAAGATCTAAATAATATTTGAAAAAATAAAAGTCTACAAGAACTGATACATGAATTCAGCAAAGTCACAGGATACAAAATCAATAAACAGAAATCAGTTGCATTCTTATACACTAATAATGAAGCAACAGAAAGACAAATAAAGAAACTGATCCCATTCACAATTGCACCAAGAAGCATAAAATACCTAGGAATAAACCTAACCAAAGATGTAAAAGATCTGTATGCTGAAAACTATAGAAAGTTATGAAGGAAATTGAAGAAGAAATAGAGAAATGGAAAAACATTCCATGCTCATGGATTGGAAGAATAAATATTGTTAAAATGTCAATACTACCCAAAGCTATCTACACATTCAATGCAATCCCAATCAAAATTGCACCAGCATTCTTCTCAAAGCTAGAACAAGTAATCCTAAAATTTGTATGGAACCACAAAAGACCCCGAATAACCAAAATAACATTGAAGAAGAAGACCAAAGCGGGAGGCATCATAATCCCAGACTTTAGCCTCTACTACAAAGTTGTAATCATCAAGACAGCATGGTATTGGCACAAAAACAGACACATAGACCAGTGGAATAGAATAGAGACTCCAGAATTGGACCCACAAAAGTATGGCCAACTAATCTTTGACAAAGAAGGAAAGAATATCCAATGGAAAAAAGGTAGTCTCTTTAACAAATGGTGCTGGGAGAGCTGGACACAACATGCAGAAGAATGAAACTAGACCACTTTCTTACACCATTCACAAAAATAAACTCAAATGGATAAAGGACCTGAATGTGAGACAGGGAACCATCAAAACCCTAGAGGAGAAAGCAGGAAAAAACCTCTCTGACCTCAGCCGCAGCAATTTCTTACTTGACACATCTCCAAAGGCAAGGGAATTAAAAGCAAAAATGAACTATTGGGACCTCATGAAGATAAAAACCTTCCAAACTGCAAAGGAAACAATCAACAAAACTAAAAGGCAACCAATGGAATGGGAAAAGATATTTGCAAATGACATATCGGACAAAGGGCTAGTATCCAAAATCTATAAAGAACTCACCAAACTCCACACCCGAAAAACAAATAACCCAGTGAAGAAATGGGCAGAAAACATGAATAGACACTTCTCTAAAGAAGACATCCAGATGGCCAGCAGGCACATGAAAAGATGCTCAACGTCACTCTGCATCAGGCCAATACAAATCAAAACCACACTCATATATCACCTCATGCCAGTCAGAGTGGCCAAAATGAACAAATTAGGAAACTACAGATGCTGGCGAGGATGTGGAGAAATGGGAACCCTCTTGCACTGTTGGTGGGAATACAAACTGGTGCAGCCACTCTGGAAAACAGTGTGGAGGTTCCTCAAAAAATTAAAAACAGATCTACCCTATGACCCAGCAATAGCATTGCTAGGACTTTACCCAAGGGATACAGAAGTGCTGATGCAAAGGGGCACTTGCACCCCAATATTTATGGCAGCACTTTCAACAATAGTCAAATTATGGAAAGAGCCTAAATGTCCATCAACTGATGAATGGATAAAGAAATTGTGGTTTATATACACAATGGAATACTACATGGCAATGAGAAATAATGAAATATGCCCTTTTGTAGCAACGTGGATGGAACTGGAGTGTTATGCTAAGTGAAATAAGTCATACAGAGAAAGACAGATACCATCTGTTTTCACTCTTATGTGGCCCTGAGAAACTTAACAGAAGACCATGGGGGAAGGGAAAAAAAAAAATAAAGTTAGAGAGGGAGTGAGCCAAACCATAAAAGACTCTTAAAAACTGAGAACAATCTGAGGGTTGATGGGCGGTGGGAAAGAGGGCAGGGTGGGTGATGGGTATTGAGGAGGGTACCTGTTGGGATGAGCACTGGATGTTGTACGGAAACCAATTTGACAATAAAATTCATATTAAAAAAAAAAGAAAAGAAAAAATAATGGCTGAAACTGTTCCAAATTAGATTAAAAGAAAAAACTACACATCCAAGAATGTCAATGAACCCTAAGCAAAAGAAACATGAAGAAAGCTATACCAAGATATATCATAACCAAGTTTCTGAAATCAAGTGATTAAAAGAAAAATCTTAAAAGCAGCAAGGGGAAGGAGAAGACACACATACAGAGGAACAAAGATAAGGATGACAGCATACGTTTTATCAGAAGTAATGCAAATGGAAGATAGAGGAGCAATGTCCCTTAAGTACTAAAAGAAAAAAAATCCTTTCAACCTTAGAATTCTATATCCAGCAAAGATATCTTATAAGAACGAAAGATGGAATTTTTTCAGACATAAAAATGCTGAAAGAATTCATCTACAGCAGACCCACACTACAATAATAGCGTATAAGAAGCCCTTCACATAAAAGCAAAGTGATGCTGAATGATTTAATACTCTACACCAAAGAATAAAGAGAACCAGAAATTAAAATTGCACAAGTTAGAGCACTACCAAACTCACCTGATGAGGTCATCATCACCCTGACACCAAAACCAGATAAAGACATTAGAAGAATAGAAAACTATATTGACAGAAAGATTAATGGTCACCAAGGGACAGGGATTGGAGGAAGGGACTGACTGTCAATTGGCATGAGGAATATTTGGGGGGTGTGGGGGTGGAAATGCTCTGTATTTCAAATGTATTAATAGATTCACGGGTGTAAATATCTGCCCAAACCCATCAAATTATAATTTAAATGGATACAGTTTATTATATGTAAATTGTACCTCAATAATCTGATTAAAACAAACAAAACAGTGCATCTGGCAGATACTGTGGTTCAGCTCACTCGTAACCAATCCAATCTCCTTCTAAAGCGTCTTCCTGTACTGTAAAGGCTAGAAACCTAAAAGCCACACTTCCCATTGTCCTCCGTTGTTTTCATATGTGACTGATTCAGTAACCACAGATATACTCATTCACTGGAGACTTTACTTAGGAACAGAATTATGTAGGAAAAGGGGCAGAGAACAAATCATCTGTTTTGCTGGAGAGGACCAAATCCAGAGGCATTTCTGGAGCCAGCAGCTTCCTAATTGTGGCACAGGCTTCTTTGGTGGCCCATTTCTGCAGAGAAGTTATACAAGTTCTCTCTGAAAGCTTGCTTAGAGCCTATATTTCTAGTCTATAAACTACCTATGCTTGGTAACAATTCCTTCATTCTTGAACTGAATAAAATAGCACTTTCAATGGATACCGAATTATCAAGCAGTCACAGCTCAATATCAGCTAGTTTAAGAGACCTGCCTAGATCAACAGCTCTTCTACTCCTCTTCATTACCAGAGTCTCCACTCTGATTCATTCTATGTTTTATAGCTCAGTTCCAATGTGGGTTTTATAGATTTTTACTGTAAAAGTTTTATGGTTGGTCCAGAATCAACACACTATTTCTAACCTATTTCCTACTAGAATTTCTAAGATAACTTACGTCCAAACTTCAGGAACGCAATTTTTTTTGTGTAAAGATCTCCTGATGCCAAATCAACAAGATTATTGCTTTAAAAGTTTCAAGCTGAACTTGCTTCCCCACCCTCCACCCCTCCCAGCCCCCAACTAGCTCCTTGACCCTCCCTCCCCCGATGGAGCATGCCAGGACAGTGAAGATTTGTTTTCTAAAGTAATTTCTTTCCCTTGACTGTTTCATTGCTTCCATCTTTACATAGAAGTCTGGCTGGGAATGAGGGTCATCAGGAAAAAAGAGCTGAGCATTCTTGTTAATTCCTCTGCTCTTTCCCATTGTACTCTGTTAAGGTCCCTGCGGTGGAGACCCATCCCTGCGTCTGGCACCACCTATCCCTGTGTCTGGCAGCAATGATGCAGGAAAATAAGGGAGCTGTTGCAAAACGGCCTCATGCTCTCTCCACCCCATCTCACTGTCTCCCACAGTGTGCCTCCATATGCCTGTTTCTGTTCTGTCGACTTTATTCTCTGCCCCTCTCGATTTCTCTCTCTCCCTCCTTTCAAACAGTTGTATTGCACAGATGATTCATACATCTTGATTTTTCTCACTCATCTAAATTTAAGCTAAATCAAATGGTTTCGTGTGACCGTTTAAAACATCACAGATGTTAAGGAAACTACCAACATCAGCTTCTTTTCCTCCCTAGGAATCATGCTTCACCATGTGCCAAAACCCAGCAGAGGGCATCCTTCCATTTCAGATGAATGAACTCTGCAGGGAAAAGGCTCTCTCTCCAGTTCCAGCACTGTGTTACATTTACAACCGCACACTGGAATTTAAATAAAGGGGTTTTTGTAGTAGGAGGGGAGTTTGTTGTAGACGTTGTTTTCTGGGGTGTTTGCCTCCATTTACATTATAGATTTAGAAGTAAATCTCCTTTATAAGAAAAAAATGAAGAGGAAAAAGAAATCTGTCTCTGGTCTCTTTCCAGATTTGGGGCATTAGCTTCAAATTGCAGAAGCAATAAGGTAGTACCTCTGTGATCTTTCCTTCTCTAGGCCACTGTATTAATAAAGTAATCACAGAAAAAAGCAACTGAGAAAAAATCCGCACCCCACCTCTCTTGTCTGTCACACTCTCCCTCTGTCCATCAAATGGAAAGAAAAATAGCATTACTTCCTGTTAGATCATTTTAGAAGTAGGAAGAAGATAAGTATGGTCAAAAGCAGTGCATCAGGTAAAGCCAACCTTCCACCTGTATAAGGAGGCAGTCACCCACTATGTTTAATTGGGTAGATCACAGAAACCAAAATTCCACAAAGGGAAATATCTTCTACCATCATCAGAATTTTTCCAGGGTTAAAAGGCAAATGACCAAAACCCTTATCAGTGATTTTTTTCCTCCTGGTGTGGGTGAGTTTATCAGATCCTTTCATGGTAGGAGAATGTCAGAGAGAAGGAAAGAATATGAAAGGACAATAGAGCATCATATACTCATTCAACATACATTTCTGAGCACTTTGTGCCAAAACCCTTTTCTAGGTATTAAGACTGCATCAGCAAACAAAGTATCAAAGATCCCTTTCCTTGAGGTGATGTGCCAAAAAAGCTGGGTTTGAGGAGTCTGGCAGACCTAACTTTGAGTCCTGGCCCTGTCACTTGACTGGCTTTGTGACTTGAAGCAAAATAATTAATGTTCTCTTTTGCAAAATAAGGATAAAGTTGTTACTATTTATTAAAAACATACTTTGTTCCAGGCACAAGAATTGAGCATTTGTATATATTACATATGGTAAAATTCTCACAATTAGTCTGTGAGAAAGGTTCTATTACGCTTCTCCTTTTACAAATGAGAAAACCCAGGCACAGAGTGATTTCTAAATTGCCCAGAATCACATAGACGTGTCGGAGCATGAATTTGAAACAAGGCTGTCTTGCTTCTCAACCAGTAGAGCAGAGTTGTTCTCTGAGGCTATCCTGGGGATTCGATGAGATGAATGTGTAAAGCTGAGAGTGCAGTATAGTATCATTATTACTACTATTATTATTAATTTATCACTCATGACTGCCATTGTTGTAGCTTTCTGGGACCTAAGGGTACATGTTGAAATATGATAAAAGAGGCTCAATGCATCAAATCAAAAGTCCCCTGCCTCAGAACGTAGTCTGTGTCCAGCTCAGGTTAAAAGTAGGATTGCAGAAGTCATACCCAGGAATCATGGCTTCACTGCATTTATCTTTCCATAAGATGACAGGCTGTCTCTAACAGTGATGGCTCTAGACAGAATATCAGAACAGTTTCCCTGTAACAAAACATGAGCATTTCCTGCTCTGGATTTTTTCTAACATCCCCTGAAAGCTGAGGGTTAAGACCAGATGCGAAACAAAGCCAAGATCCAAATATCCATCTGCCTTTTGACAGCAGCTCTTTGTTCCCTGATAAGTGATCTGGGGGGAGTCAGTCCCACCCCCTCAACCACTGGTGTCCCTTGGCTCTTTGTTCTTACTCTTTCTAAAGTGCACTGTCCAGAGCCCTCTTCTCGGGCTTCTTAATGACTATGCGATTGTGCGTGCTCTTAGATCGATGGGGGTTAATTAACGCTAACAGTATTATTCAAAGAAAAATGAAGCAGTCATGTTTCCTGGCTTCTCTGGGAGTTTTCTCTTCTTCCTGTAAGCCTAAATTTGTGTCTCACACTGACAAATTACCAAAATTCAGAATAATTTTTAACAACAAGCAGATAAAATTCTGGCTCCAGGCCCCATTTCTTATTGATTTTGTTTCAGGACCACCATCTCAGTTTCATTAGGTAGGAAACTGAGTGTTCGATAATGGGGTATAAGAGAATTCACAAATGTACATCGTTATAAATATTCTGTTTTTCTTGTGTGCACTAAAAAATAGTTTTTATCTCACATGTCAAGCTTCATAATGCAAAACTCAAGTCAACTGAACATTTAAAAAAATGTATTCCTATTCAAAAAGGCAATTTAATGCTGATTTTATCTCACCATGCTTCTGTAGGGATGAACACTGTTAGCAACACATCATTTGGGACAGAAATAAGTGCTTCAATTCCTTTGGTTGGAACTCCAAAAAAATAGCAAATGTCCCAGGAGTTATGTTGCAAGTTGCCTTGTCATAGGCTTATAGATTTCTAACAATGCTGTTTGGGTTCAATAAAAAAGAAGATTTTCCTTAGCAGAGTACTTACCCCAAGGTAATGGCCATCGATGAACACGACAGGGAGGGAAGGAGCTTCAGAAACACGCCGGCATCGCTCATCTAGCTCTTTTCCATAGTCACCGTTCAAAGCTATGTTTTTCTCTTCAAATTTTACTCGATGGTTTTGGAAGATCTTTCTAACCAGTTCACATCTTTCAAAGGTTGTTCGTACAACACGAAGGCAAGTGGTATAAATCACTACACGGTCAAATTCTAGGTCAGTTGATGGTTGCTGAAGAAAAAACATTGTAGTATAGTGTCAATATTTGCATTTACTTTCTTACATCTTATTATTTTAAGACAATTAGCATTTCAGTGTGTTATACATTAAAAGTATGCAGTAGAGTTGAAGTGCCATATTTGTCAATTCTAAGACATGTTTTTATGTTAGAAAATCTGTAATTAAAAAGTGGATAACAGTCAACATAATTTAAATGGCATAATTTAATTCACAGTGTTTTTTCTGTTCTCAGTGGCAAATCAAATAATGGTGTATCTTCAATTGATGATGTCTCACATGGCATACCATGTGGTAAAATAAGGAATGATTGAATGATCTCTCTTGTGCTTTGTAGACATTTTTCAATTACTAGATCTGCCTCTTAAACCCAAAGTAAAAAATGTGACAGAACAGTCAAGGTTAGTATTTCACCATTTGAAAACCCTCCCACTTATCAATTTAACAAAGTTTATGGTCTTTGCGCCACTATTTCCTGTAAATAACAAGATGTATATCATAGGATTGTTCTGAGGTTTAAGTAGCACAGCAAATGTGCATGCACTCTGTTGAGCAACAGAGCTACAATGTGCAGCGAGAAAGCTCTGCAGTGACCCAGAGGGAGTGCATAGAAACCAACACCATAGTGGGCAGCGGGTCAGAGCCAGGCATGGAAAGGAAGGAAGGAAACAGGTACACTACAACAGAGGCAAGCAACTCTCACAAGCAAGACGATTCTCTGTGTGTGAATCTTGTCTTCTATGAAGTCAGTGACTGCATTCCTGAGAAAACCTGCCCAGTACTGCTAGGGCCACACAACATAGGCTCTGACAACATTAGGAAAGATCCTTTTCTTCCTTGTCACAGTCTTCCTTGAAGGAGACTAAACGAAATACAACTATACCATGAGACCAAGGGATACATGAGTTTTCATTGGGCCACAGTTTTTGAAACACAAGGACACAACTTACAAACCCCTGTTAAGGCAAAACTTTGATTGGAAACCAGTCCAGACAACTAAATGCTAGAATCAGAAGGTAGGATACTAAGCTCCACCACTTTCTATTCAAAGAAGTCAGAACAGTGCATCGGAGGTGAATGTACACATAATCCTAAAAAGGTCTAAAGTCATTAAGATGGCAAGGCAATGATGTCCACCTCACCAGGAAAGAGGACATTTTTTCCTGATGACACAATATATCAGGGATGAAAGAATCACTGCTTCCCTCAATAGAGTTTACTCGCTAAGCTGAAAACCCAGAGACTTGGAGGGACCAAACAGGTGTCATAAATGCTGGGCCAGACCAGAAATAAAAGAGATATTAATGAGAGGTAAAAAGTCATCTGAAAGATAAAAAATGTCACTCAGCTTTAGGCAAGCTTCAGGCTGTCAGGCACGTTACTCAGTGTTGTCAGACATGATTATTTAATTAATTAATTAATTTATTTATTTATTTATTTATGACATGATTATTTTAAATATAAGTTTGAAATCTGATTTTTTTCGGTTGTTTATTTATTTATTTATTTATTTATTTATTTAAGAGAGACAGAGAGAGCATGAGCAGGAGAGGGACAGAAAGAGAGGGAGAGAGAAAATCCCAAGCAGGCTTCACACTGTCAGCACAGAGGCAGATCCAGGGCTTGATCCCATGAACCATGAGATCATGACCTGAGCTGAAATCAAGAGTTGGACACTTAACCGACTGAGCCACCCAGGTACCCCAAAATCTGGCGTTTTATGGAAAATTTTATTCTTTCTAAATGCCAGAACCTCATTAAAAATGTATTCAGACCATGTGGACCACAATATTTGAAGGCTGAATTTGGCCTATACACTGTTAATTAATACTGGAGTAGAGAAACATTAGATACATCTAGACTCTGCCACTGGCCATCTTTGTGTTTTGGAGAAGCTAATGAACTAGTAAGCCTTAAACTAGTAAGTTTTGTCAACTGTCAAATGTGATCTACCTAGCAGGTTTGCTGAGGGGACTAAGTAACCAAGAAAATGAAAACAACTAGTGTAGGGCTTGACATGCACTACTGTGCTCAGTTACACTCCACATTGTGGGATTTGTAAGATTAAAAACACAAACAAGAATGAATCAGTGGGAAAAAAATGAGTGGAGTTAATGACAAGAAAGGGGGATTGTTACTATGCTGTAGATGAAGAAGCATTGGTTTTCAAAGAGAGAAACAAAATGCCCAAGAACCTATGGGTTATCTTCATGTTCATGGTTATGGGCAAATAGGGAATCAAGAAACTCACGACAAATACTGCAGCTCCTGGAAGTGCACTCAGGGTCCCTTTTCTCTGATGACATTATGAGCGTAAGTATGCATTGTTCCTCGGGCTGCAAGGCTGCTAGATCCACATTTGATTCCACCAACATGTTCCACTTTTTTAAGTAGCTACACATAACTTTTGAAATATTTGAGAAGACATACATTTTCCCCATGAGTAGAGGTGGGAGAGTTTAAGATCGGACCATTCTGCCATCACAGTAACCAACTCATATAGGATTCTCTTTGCTTGTACCACTTTTCTGTGTGTCTCTGTGTGTCTCTAAAGGACACGCATTTAAAAAGTAGTAATAAGATGGATTCCTATTAGTGGCCATGTTGGATGCTGTTTAATGTAAAAGGAAACAAAGATATCCCTTTACCTCCTGTTGAGAATGAGCTTCACCTACAATCAATGGATCTCCAAATGTGTTGGATATTAGAATAAATTGGGGAGTTTTTAAAAATGCCCAAAGCCCAGGCCAAGTACATAACAATTAAATCAGAATCACCAGGAGTGAAAATCTCAGAATTGTGATTTTTTTTTTAGAGCTCTGAAGGTGATTCCAATGTGCAACCAAGTTCTACTAGTTAGATACCAGTTGGAAATGCAGAAAAAAAGGCTTCACCCTAGATCTGCTGAGTCAGAATCTGCATTTTAACAAGTTCTCTGGGGAATTTGGATTCATATTACATTTTAAGGAGCCCCAGTGCAATTACACTGACAGCTTGACCTGACAGAGAAACTGAGTTTATGTCCCTTTAAAATAACCGCTAGTCATTCATTCAGTGACTAGAATCATTTATTTGCCAAACATGGTGTTAAGGTACTAGATATATAATGGTAAACAAACAATATTGTTCCCTAACAACCTGAAGCTCATAGTTTTTTTTTTATTTACATAAATAAATATAGATTCACAACCTGTTAAGTGTTGGAAAGGAAATGCACAAGTTGTTATCAGAGGCTACTGAAGGTGTGCCTTTTCTTGTTTCAGAGTTTGAGAAAGTGTTTTCTGATATTTGAGCTCTGCTCTGAAGGACAAGAAGGAGTTAGAGAAATTAAGTAGGTAAGAAAGCATGGGGTAAAGTATTATAGGTAAGTGCAAAGACCTTGAGATGGGAGGAAGACGGCATGTTTGAGACTCTGAAAGAAGGTCTTTTGGGACACCTGGGTTACTCGGTCGGTTAGGCGTCTGACTTCAGCTCAGGTCATGATCTCAGGGTTCGTGAGTTCAAGCACTGCGTCGGGCTCTGTGTTGACAGCTCTGAGCTTGGAGCCTGCTTTGGATTCTGTGTCTCCTTCTCCCCCTCCCCAGCTTGTGCTCTATCTCTCCCTCTCTCACTCAAAAATAAATAAACATTAAAAATTTAAAAATAAAAAAAAAGAAAGAGTCTTTTGCCAAAACACAAAGAGAACTACAGTAGTACTGATGATTCTGGACAGGTATGCAGGATCTATATCATGTTGTACCTTTATAACCACCTTAAAGATCTGTGAGCTTCAACCTCAGAGCAATGGGAAATTCCCGAAGGTTTTTAAGGAGGAAGGGAGGAATTTACATTAAAAAAAAGTAAGTGCAGCAGGGCGAGTGCAGATAGTTGCACAAAATGTGTATAGCAGGGTCTAAATGAATGATTCCTTCAGGGCTGTGTAGCCCACAACTGGAGCAATCATACTCAGTCTTATTCCCAACTCCCTTGGTCTGAGAACTGAGACTGAATACGGGATAAAATGAGGGTAGGAAATTTGGTTATCTATTAGAATAAGCTGTTAAGTAAAGTGTTCTAAAAAGACCTTATTGAACAATTTTTGGGGGTATGATTTGGAAGTAGATCTTCCTAGAGGTAGAAGTAGGTTGAATGATTTCCCAAAGTTTTACAAGATGAATTTAAATGATATTGTCTTTGGCAAAAAAAAAAAAAAAAAAAAAAAAAAAAAAAATCCTCTTCTACATTTGTGTCATTTTCTGTCCCTCAACAGATTTGTCAAAGCATCTGGCCAGAAATCTAAAAATAGCCACTCAATGGTTACTGTCCTTCTTCTCCCTTCCTAGGGGTTACCATGGGAATAGCGTAATGAAGGATGGATGCATCTGAGACAGTGCTGAGAAGCCATTGGGGTTTGCAGCCTGCTTGTTTTGAGAGAGCCGACCTAGATATTCATAAAGGCAGACCACTTCTTCCCTCCCACTGATTAAACAGATGAATCTTAGGAGTGACCTGAAGCCTCACCAGAGCCTGCAGCAAATGCAGATATGTTGGCAAGGGACGGAAATTGCTACGCACAAGACGTAGAGGTTACGCAATAGCCAATTTATGTCCTCAACCTGCACCTGCCTTGTAAGAGCCACTATGAAATTGTAGTATTCCAGTTACTTCATCATCTTGGGGCAATTCTGGAGCCCCCATGCCCACTGAAGCCCCCATGCCCACAGGAGCTGCCACTGGAATTCAGGCCAAGAATTAGTCCCCACGGCTCCCTGACAGAGGATCCCTGGAGCAGACCCAGCTCCTCCGGCTGGAGGAAATCCAGTGGGTTATTTCCATTTGACCCTTTGCCTGTCCAGCCTGGCAATGGTTTAAAAAGGCCTCCTGAAATAGGGGCCCCGAGACACCTCCAGGAATTCAGGTCTTAAACAAAAATAAAAACCAAAACCAAAAGTAACATTTTAAAACATCAATGGCAGATAGAATGCTAGAACTTTACATTCATAATCCTTACAATCGCTTACACGCTGTTATTGCCTGCTTTATTTGTAGACTGAGAAAGCTAGGCTCAGAAAGGATAAGTGTCCTAAACAGGGTGACAGAATCAAAATTCAGTAATTTAGAAAACTGGAACCAGATGCACATCTTTCCAAAATCCACGTGTTTCCACTGAGCCAAGATGAACCACCAAATCACCCTCTGGTTTTATTACTATCTCCCCAGGATAAAGCTGTTGCCCAAACACAGATGACTAGAGACCTAATTCATCACCTGTGAGATAAATGTTTGTGATTTAAAGAGGTTTAACTCTTTCCTAAATTATGTTCACACATGTAACAGGAAGTAACATCACAAGAGGGGCATTTTAAACTTTCTTGTTTCAGTCTGAAGATATTCCTTGGAGATGGGGAAGGTGTAGAGATCTTTCCTCCTCTACCTGAGAACAAAGAGGTGAAATGATTAGTTTAGAGCCACATAGCATGTCAGAAGGTAAACTGGGACTAGACTCAGGCAGACTTTTTGATTAGCAGGCAATGGGCGAACCTGGCTCCAGGAAACACCGTTTTATTTATTTTATTTTATTTTATTTATTTATTTATTTATTTATTTATTTATTTATTTATTTATTTATTTATTTTTATCTGTTTTTTTTTAAGTATGCTTCATGCCCAGCACAGAGCACTGCAATGCAGTGCTCGAACTCACAACCCCAAGATCATGACCTGAGCTGAGATGAAGAGTCAGATGTTTAAGCAACTGAGTCACCCAGGTGCCCCCTGGAACTGCCATTTTAAAGAGCAGGTGCTTGCCTGTGGAAGCAGGGCTGTGGGCCTTTGTAAAGGATGAGAATTTTATATCTCTTTCTTTCTCTCTCTCTCTGTCTCTGTCTCTCTTTCTCCCCCTCCCTCTCCGTGCTATTCTGTAAATCCCTACAGCTATATGCATGTTCTGAGATGCACCCCCCAGGGAACTTCTCTGTGTCCCTTTATAAGACACAGATTATAAAAATAATTATAATAATTATTAGTTACTGTATGACTGCATAGATATGTAGTTCTTGGGACTTTACATGTAGAACTTTCATTTATCAAGAGATAAGGATTATAATTCAAGCTTTACAAATAAGGAAACGAAAGCTTAGAATAAACTTAAGGTGCCCAAATACCTCAGGAAAAAAGGAACGGAACCAAAATTTTAACCTGGGTCTGCCTCCTAAGTCCTTTCTTTTGCCACAGGAAGATACTATATACCCCTCTTAAATACACCCAACCAATGGGCCATACTGTTCTAGAACTGAGTGATGAAATATACCATAGACGAACTGTCACAGGGACAGTCCTAGAAATTCCCCTCACTCATCCCTCCACTTCATTCTACTATCTCTGGCTGCATGTCATTGCTTTACACAGACCTTCACCCATCATCATATGGAAAATGGGCCCTCTACCTTCATACCCAATTCTTTCCTTTATAGTACCTAGCACTGCTAGACATTACCTTGTGTTTGGTTATTGATTTGCTGTCTGTTCCCCCCAAATAAAATATTACCCTGCCAAAGCAGGAACTAAGTTTTGTAGTTTTGTTTACAAGAATTAAGAACCAAAAATATGACCCGGTACGTCATAGATGCTCAATAAGTACCTTCTGGCCTCTTTCCCACACATTTAATTAGAACTTGGTTTGAATTTGCCTCTTAAAAACTGTACATTCTTGGACAGTTATTTAATCTCTTCAAATTTGAGTTTTTCTTATCTATAAAATAGGGACACAAATGCCTCCTTCATGAGGATGTTTTCGGATTCAATGATTTACTGAATAGAAAAGCCCTTGGCATGAATCCTGATGCATAATAAACACTCAATAAATGTTACCTTTTGATTATTAGTATTACCATTATTATAAAACGTTATCGACACACACCACCAACAGCACTATCACCCCCATCATTATAACCAACTATGTGAATCAGACTAACTTCATCTTGGACAATTCCGCCATGATAACCACTCAGAGACCTGAAGCCTTGAGCACAGCATCCCCCCCTCCACATTCTTTCTTTTTATTTAATCACACACATAATAACCCTTAAGTACACCCTTGAGGCATAGTGTTCTTGATCTGCCCTGGAGCTATGACTATGACCCACAACTATTCTCAAACATTTCCCCCCAGTTGTTCCTCATCAGTACTCCCAGCCTCTAGGAGACAAAAGCAGGTCTTACAGGAAGTGGGGTTGTGGACATCTCCTCATCTTGGGCAGAAGCCCAAGACTGCTGTCCATAAACCCCTTAATAAGCCATTTCTTATCAAGTTGGACTTATCTGCCTTTTTCTTCAGTCTCCCATCTCCTTCAGCGTTTGGAGGTCACTTTGCACATACCTCCCTTTCATGGAACACCAAGTCCAAATTCACATGTCATCAGCCTCATAAGCCTGAACGGCAAAGTTAAACCTCATATTTACACAATGATCAAAAATTAAATCTTTTTAATGAGTTAAATTTCCAGTTACATTTGTTTGGATGCACCATCAATTCTAAGAGTGAAAACAACAAAGCGGAGCATATACATCAGATGCCATAAAAATCCCTTCTTTCGAACTCTGGGTGCCCCCTTGGTGGCATGAAAGAAATGCATGGGCACAATCTTTGCATGCAAAGATTTCTGAAGAGTGTGTTTTCTGTTTTTGTAATGCCCTAAGACCATATAAGTTAATGAATTTCAGTTATCACCTCAGGAATTATCTACTTGTCCAAATCAATTATTGAGTTGGCCTAGACATTAACTGAAAAGTCAATGAACCTAATGAATCCTTCATACCAAACAAACAAAAATGTATTTTTCCAGAAAGTTAAGCTGAAACAATGTTGATTTCATAGCACATCTGAGTTAATGAAAATGAAGGTGCCCCACTCCTCCGCCTTAGAAAAATGTCTCAATTCTGCCAACATTGTATTAATCAAGCATGGGGAAGTTTCACTTGAAAATATAGATTTTTGTCTGTTCTTCAAAAAACAGAATCTGACAACATTAGTTTTGTTGCATTCTTGTACAAAAACAGTAACTGAAGCTTGGTGGCAGCTACCCTCTTTAGTGGCATATGTCTCCTGATGCTGCGTGTAATGTCATTCCCTTAGATCTAGACAATTTCTTGCATTAACATTACCTACATTGCTTCTTTCATTCAGAGCTTGTGATGCTGCATCCAGTCTAGTGAGTCTGTACACACACCTTATATGAGAGGAAACTGAGACTCACAGTTTATTTACTTGAATCAACTTTTGGGGGGAAGCAACATGTAGTGGGGGAGGGAACCCATCTTGAGCCAACGCTTTGGCACTTAGTAGCTGCAAGAACTTGGGGAAATCAGTTTACTTTTCTGGAACTAGTTTTTCTCTTCTCTAATATGGGAATAGATATAATCCAGCTGACAAAGGAGTTGTAGGATCATATGTAAAATGCACCTGAAGACACACTGTAAATTATAATACTTTACAAACACAGCAGCTGTCATCACTGCCCAGCCATTCAGTTGAGAGAAAAGGAACAAGCCTCTAATGGAAACCACCTTCCTACCAAACCAAACTTCTCCTCCCATATGAATATTTTGGTTTCTACAGACATCGTCAGAAATATTTATTGGCCTTTGTTATTCTGCTCATCTCTGCAGATAAAACTGCCATCAAGGTGAGTGCCAAAATCACATTCAGGAACATCCAATCCCGGGTGATGTGCTTTACAACACTGAAAAGCCAGGCAGCAACTGAATTAGGAACATCCTGCAAATGGAGACAGTGGGGGGAAAAAAAAACTTTCCCTCTCATCCTCTGAAAAATTCACATTGCAAAACCAGAAGAGATGAAAGTGTTGAACAATAACATCAGAATAATAAGTGGGTAGAGTGCCTTCACCATTTTCCTAATGCCTTTCATCTTTTTACTTCACAAAAACCTGGTACTCTTTCTTAAAGGTATAGGTGCCCTTTTTCTTCCGTTCTCCCAAATATATACATATCATAAATAAATCAAAATCAAACAATGAAAGATTAAAATCTTCCTCAGTTTTCTACGTCAAAAAAAAAAAAGGCTGAATAATCAGCTAAATGAGATCAATCCCTTTTAATGGGTTGGGATGTGACAGGAATCTCCTTTAGAGGTTATAATACCTGCATCTCATCTCAGCTTCATGGTTTCATAAATATCAGTGTGATGAAGAGAAGTGATCTTAGTCTCTGTGGAATTCCCAGAATAGATTGAAAACCAAGAGCAACAAAGGCAGTGAAAACTCAGAAGTCGAGAAAATTGGACCCAGCCTCAGGCAAATCCTTATTCCTGCCTCCTCCTGGGGTATCCAGGTTTAACTCTTATGTCCTCCTGACTATTCTGATTGTCATGATTCCAACCTCACCTAGGTATGCTCTTCTCCAGATTCCAAACACTGCACACAGGAGAAGAAACTGCTGGAGAGTACTTATGGAAAGCTTGGAAGTTGCCACATGAAGCTGATATATGTATTTTTTTGAGCATTGAGTCCTTCAATTCTATAAGGAACGAGGCACTATCATTATCCTAACTTTTCAGAGGAGGAAACTGAGACACAGAGAAGTATGTGACAAGTATAAAGCCAGAAATCTAGCAAATGATGGAGCTAGTATTTGATCTGAGTAAATCATAGAACTCAAATCTTTACATGGTGCTATTGGCCATGTACTGACTCTGCTTGAGTGTATCTATATCCCATTTCATCCCATAGAGAACAAAATATTAGAGGGAGAGATACAGGATTTATGAATCCTAAAGTTTCATATATATATGGATTTTAGATACATAGTATATTAGTTTCCTAGGGCTGCTGTAAAAAATTACCACAAACATAGTGAGTGGCTTAAAACAACAAAAATATATTGCCTTGCAATTCTGAAAGTCAGAAGTTCCAAATGGGACTGGGCATAAATCAAGCTGTCAGGAGGGCTACGCTCTCACTAAGGCTCTAGGGAAAAATCCATTAGCTTCCCCTTCCCAGGGTCTAGGGGTCACCTGCATTCCTTGATCTTGGTCTCTTCCTCCATCTTCAAAGTATAGTGTAACAGTCTCTACTTTCATTGCCACATCTCCTCACTGACTTTTGTGCCTCTTTTTTTTTTTTTTTTTTTTTTTTGAGATAGATAGAGGGTAAGCAGGGTAGAGGGGCAGAGGGAGAGGGGGAGAGACAACCTCAAGCAAGCTCCTGGGATCATGACCTGAGCTGCAATTAAGGGTCAGATGCTCAACGGACTGAACCATCGAGGTACCCTGTGCCTCCCCATTGTAAGTACCCTTGTGATGACATTGGGCCCATCCAATAATCCAGGATAATCTTCCCATCTCAAGATCTCTAACTTAATTACATCTGAAAAGTCCTTTTTGCTGTCAGGTAACATATTCACAGTTTCCAGGAACTGGGACATAAACACCTTTGACAGGATGGGGGTGATGGTGGGAAACCATTATTCTGCCTAGTATAGATAGATAGTTTTAAGGTACTGGATCATAGGTACAGGAATAAAGGACTTCAAGTTATACAATCTTAAAACAGAAAGGAAAATGGAGATCATTTAATCCAACTTGGACAAAGGTATGGCAATATCAAGAATATGCTCAAACTTCTGGTTATTGAACTATATCTTCCTCATTGTGCTTAGCAACTTGCTTTATAAACACAAAATAAGGTAATTCTAGTAAGGTAGGTATGAAACACCTTGTTCTTCTAAGACCTTCGACACAATCACTTGTGAGTAGAACTTTCTCCAAGTCGCTACTGAAGAAATGGAAAGGATATTTAAAAAGAAGCAAGAACAAAAAACAAACAACAACAACAAAAAAAGTCAGGTGCCTGGGTGGCTCAGTTGATGAAGCAGCCAACTCTCAATTTCAGCTCAGGTCATGATCTCACAGTTCATGAGCCTGAGCCCCGCATCAGGCTCTGCACTGACAGTGTGGAGCCTGCTTGGGATTCTGTCTTCCTCTATCTCTGCCCCTCCCCCACTCATGCTTTCTCTCTTTCAAAATAAAGAAACTTTAAAAAGAAAGAAAAAAAAAAGATTTGTCTGATCCTTATCTAACCAGCGTGCTTTGTCTCCCTTTTCTACCTTTTACCTAAAAATATGCTTTGCTTCCTCCAAACAAGCCTTAGAAATTGCTCTGAAAAACCAGATGCTAAGCATGACAAAATGAGGGAGGTACTTTGTGTTACATGAAAAGGAAAACACAAATGAAAATGTTTAAAATTTCTACATAAAGCCAGAGGTTGAATTTGTCTGTGTTCTCCACAAAAGCAACTGAGTAATTTTTCAGTACAGCTTCAAAGAGATAAACAAATAACTGTAAGATTTCAAAGGCAAGAAAATGTTGCTTTTCCATGTCTTCTCAAATTTCCCCAAATCAGGTTGCCTTAATAAAAGTAACTAAATTGTGAAGCCCATTAATCCCACAGAAGCAGATGTGAAGGAAGAATAATGCTCAAAACCTTACAAGTCATATATTTTTTCAAGTATATACCATACTATTTGAGATGACCAGTGTAATTTTGTAAAGAAAGTTTACTTGATATTGATTGCATATTCAAATAAGAAATGCAGGTGTTTTTAAATAAGATTAATCACAGTATTATCGGAAGGAAGAAAATAATTTCTGGAAATGTTTTTCAGCAGACACTGCTTGCTTTAATACCAGAGCTCCTGACTCGAGCTGATTATTGAATTTTGGAGATTCAGTTATTAGGAAAGAAATATGACTAAATTATTGAACGAAATACTAAGTCCCATTAAGTGGAAAATTTCATTGTGAATAATTTTATTAGTAACCTGATCGATACTGGAAACAAGAAAATATTCATTGATGATTTTTTATGTTACAGGCATCATGTAAATGAATCCATTTATTGTCACTAAAATCCTCACAACATACAATGCCAACAGATATGATTATTCCATTTTCACCGACAAAATAAAAAAGTCACAGAGAGATTGCAAATTTTCTCAAGGCACATAATCATAAAAATCTTTTCTCGTTGGCATATGTAACACCACCTCTCCTAGATTTTCTCTTACATGTCTGGCTGTTCCTTCTTTGTGTTTCGCTAGAGCTCCTCCTTCCTCTAAGAATTCTGGTTCCCCTGGGCTCTCAGCTTGGTCCACCTCCTTCTCTCTGGATGATCTCATCCAAGTTTCAATAGCTAATTGAAGGCTGATGAACTCTCAGGGGTATATCCTCAGCTCAGACTCCACTCCAGCAATCCAGATTAGATATCCAGCTACCTATGTAACATTTCCACTTGGATATACTAGAATTCAGAATGCCTGAAGCTAACCTCTTCATTGCCACTATACCTAAAACCAGTTGCTTAAAATCTGGGAACAGTCCTGGTTCCTCCAGAGATTTCCCGTATCACCAACCCCATACTCTACAAATGAAGCAGTCCTATCAATTCTTTCTTTGTATGTTTCATGCCTGTCTCCTTCTCTCTGTCCGCACTTCTACAGATTTAACTCACGTTCGTACAATTTCTCACCGACATTATAGCCTCTCTACTTTAGGGGTATGGATTCCAGTTGAATCCACACCACAGTTGCAATCCACATTGCAGTAGGTGTATGTAATTCTGGAGAGGATAATTTTGTAGTAGTCATCTCTGATTCAATTGATAGTACATGGCCAGGCCAAAAGCTGAAGGCTGACTGTTGCATAGCAGCCAACAGGATGCATTCAAACAAACCGCCAAAGGATGCTTTCACTCGTCCTCATTTTATTTTTTTCAATAAAGGGAAGAAAAAAGACCAAAAGACTGTGTTTACAATTAAGATGAAATAATGTAGTTTCATTCAAATAAATGATGATTTTAGAAATACTGAAGGATAAGACAATAAAGTGGTACTCAAATATACACATATATATATACATACATATATATACATATATACACACACATACATACATATATACATATATATATATATATATATATATATATACATATACATATATGAAGCATGAGGTAGGATAAAAACTGGCTAACCACCTTTACAATAGAATAGAGAACATCATTATTCTACATTAGTCTCCATCAAGATGGGGTTAAATGCTTGTGCAGATGTTAGCCATGCCTGAGGAAAGGCTAGCCTGTTGCCTTTATTGTCATCCACCGTCTACCTGGCTGCTTCTACTAAAATGGTATTTAAAGTCTCTAGACATGAACAACCAACCTCTGAAGAGATCAACTCACAATTCCAAACCTGCATGGCACAGTCATACCCTCAGCCAGCCGCCGGAGAGAGAAACCACCTTTCTCTCTGGCTCTCAAGCTATGAGAATTCAAGTATAGAAGATGCCAGACATGGTGTTCTCATCACCCCCAAATGTGGAGAAAGCAGAAAGGAGGAAGGAAACAGACTGAAAAGAGAAGTTTGCAACAGCACTTCCCTTTTCATTTCCTTCTCCACCCCTGTCATGGTCACAGTTAATTTACATGAGTCGATAAATAACTTCCTTTTCCTGTATTTTTTGTGTTGAGTTGGTCATGTTTGTCACAACCAACCAAAGATGCTGTTACAATACCTGGGGTTTCAGCAGACGCGACGAACTTTAGTGATGACATTTTTCTCTCCAGGAATAAAAACAAACTTTTTAGGGGAAATCAGACTTTTTAGCAGTTTTCACGTGCTTAGGACATAGCCTATTTCTACACTCATATATCACCTAGGCTCAAATAGAATCAGTGGCTGAAGACTTCAGGAACAGCTGGCTGATCTCTTCCCTCTTGACTTCATGGTACGAAGAATTCTGAATCGGGGGGTACCTGGGAGGCCCAGTCGGTTAAGCACCAACTTCAGCTCATGTGATGATCTTGTGGTTCATGGGTTCGGGCCCCACATCAGGCTCTGTGCTGACAGCTCCAAGCCTAGAGCCTGCTTTGGATCCTGTGTCTCCCTCTCTCTCTGCCTCTCCCCTGATCATGCTGTCTCTCTCTCACACAAAAATAAAATAAACATTTAAAAAATTTAAAAATATTTTAAAAAATAATATAAATTTTAAAAAAGTTCTGAATTTGGAGGGGTGAAACCTATGTTGTGAATCTCATCTCTGCTAATCTGTAGTAAAGTGGCCTATAACAAGTTGATTCCCACATTCATAAAATAGTTAAAACCCTCCTGCATCCACATCACCCAACTCATGGGGATCAAACAAAATGGATGGCATTACCGTAGTCTATACAGCCATGCATAAGTAAGTGCTATTAATTACTTGCAATTCTCAAGAATAAATCTTTGAGGGGCACCTGAGTGGCTCAGTTGGTTGAGCATCCAACTTCAGCTCAGGTCATGGTTTTATGGTTTGTGAGTTCAAGCCCCACATTGGGCTCGCTGCTTCCAGTACAGAGCTCGCTTTGGATCCTCTGTCCCCCTCTCTCTCTTCCCCTCTCCCGCTCATTCTCTCTCCCTCTCTCTCTCTCAAAAATGAATAAACATTAAAAAAAGAATTAATCTTTGAATCTTTGATATCTTTTCTATAAATTCTCTCCCTTGAAGGACTAACCTATTTGGTTGCCTTCAATTACCACCTTCCTGCTCCTGGCTCCCAGGTCAATACTTCTTTTCCTTTCTTCTCACCTGAGCTAGTCTAAGAAGCATTTCCTTTTTAAAATCTGGACATTGCCTCAAACTCAGCAAGTCTAAGGTCATACTCTTCCCCAAATTCATGTTCTCCCTGAACTTCCACCTCTGGCTTTGGTCTGTCCATCTTCTACTGGGTCCTGGAGTTGCCTTCCAACCACTCCTCTCTATTGATCAGATCCAATCATAAACCAGTTTCTACTGTGGTCGCGTCCCTATAAATTTCTCACACATCTCTATTGCTCTCTTCTTATTGCCCTCATGCAACACTAAACTCTCATCACATTTGCCTATGTTATTATATCCTAACCTGTCTAATTCTATTTTCTACCCCTTGCAATATCTCCTCTCTAAAATCTTCAAATCTTCCTGGTAACTTACTGATTTTATATACATAGGTACACACACACACACACACACACACACACTGCAACTATGTAATGTAAATGTTTTTATTTCTTAGAAAGATGAGGAAGCTGAGGCTCAGAGATATAAAACGACTTGCCCTAAATCATGGGGTTATGATGTGGAAAAACAGAATTGAACACTAGTACGTCTACCTCCCAAACTGATGATGCAGTGCCTTCCACTAACTTGCCACATTGCAGCCCTTCCATCGAGGCCATGTGCCTTTCTTTCATTCTCAAGCATCTTCCTATTCTCCCCTTACCCTTCAATCTATGATTTCCTATGTCACGAATGGCATTATGTCTGACAAATAGTTGTGAAAAGACAATATTCAGATCTTCAAGTCTTCCATCCCTGTGTTAAAGTTGAACAGAGAGAGAGAGAGAGAGAGAGAGAGAGAGAGTAAGACAGAAAGAAACAAAGAGGGAAGGAGAAAAGGAGGAGAGGAGGAAAGGAGAGAGGGGAGGAAGGAAGGAAGGAAGGAAGGAAGGAAGGAAGGAAGGAAGGAAGGAAGGAAGGAAAGAAGGAAAGAAGGAAGGAAGAGAATCAAATTTTCTAAAATTCTTATAGGAAACAGGATACATTGTTATCACTTCTCAAAATATGGCCCATTAGAGCACCTGCATCAAATCCCCAGGATGCAGGTCCCAGGCTCCTCCCCCACTGATTCTGGAGCAGTAGCTCTCCTACTGAAATAAGAACCCCAGAGAATTCTTATGCACACTACAGTCTACAAATCACCGAAACCTGAAGTCTCTGGATGTTCTTGCCACAAAACGGAATTGTTAAACAGCAGTCTATTTGTGCTCCTTCGCGAGTGAACAAACATTCCATAGGAACTGTGCCTAATTCTGATGACTATCAGTGGATGAGACTGACACCCTTTTCTCTTTCTTACTGAAAGAAGGGCTCCTAATTAAAACCTCCCATGGAGCTGACAGTAAGTCAGGCTCAGGCACCTGCACTGTCTTATTTCCTTGCCTGATTTTGTGAAGGAAATGTAACAGAAGCTAGAGTGAATATTTTTAATGTTTATTTTTGAGAGAGAAAGAGAGAAAGCAGGGGGGAGGGGCAGAGAGAGGTGGACAGGGAATCTGAAGCTGGCTCTGCACTGACAGCAGTGAGCGGGTGTGGGGCTTGAACTCATAAACCATGAGATAATGACCTGAGCCAAAGTTGACGCTCAACTGACTGAGCCACCCAGGCACCCCAAAGATAGAGTGAAATCTTACACAAAATCCAAATGATCGCTAAAACACTCAACTCATTTGACTTAAACCTCAACTTCTCCAACTTTTCTACTTGTATATGCTTCACATTACATCCGATTCACCAGATCCAGAGTATTCAGAATTAAGGGTATAATTTCCTCCTCTTATATTTTGTTAGAATGATTTCATTGTTGTTATCATGCCTAGGACCAAAAGTTTCCAATTATGATGCTCTAGTCCCACACAAATAACTTCAGCTGTTCTCTCTTTCTTTCCTTGAAGTACAAACAGAACTTGATATTTTTTTAATTGAAGTACAGTTGACATACAATTTTATATTAGCTTCAAGTGTACAACACAGTGATTCAACAATTATATATCTTACCAAATGCATACCACAGTTAAGTGTAGTTACCATCTGTCACCCTACAAACTTACTACAATATTATTGACTGTATTCCCTATGCAGAATCTTCATCCCTGTGACTTACTTATTTTATAGCTGGAAATCTGTACCTCTTAACCCCCTTCACCTATTTCACCCATATCCCCACCGCCTTCCCTCGGGGAACCACCAATTTGTTCTCTGTAGTTATGTAAATCTGTTACTTTTACTTCCTCTTTTATTTTTTTTTTAATTTTTAATGTTTACTCATTTTTGAGAGAGAGGAAGAGAGATAGAGTATGAGCAGGAGAGTGGCAGAGACAGAGGGAGACACAGAATCTGAAGCAGGCTCCAGGCTCTGAGCTGTCCACACAGAGCCCAACTGGGTGCTCAAACCCACAAGCCATGAGATCATGACCTGAGCCGACCAGACCGACTGAGCCACCCAGGCGCTGCCCCCTCCCCCTTTTTTTTAATTTTTAAAAATTTACTTCCTCTTTTTTTTTCTTTTTTTTTAATTTTTTTTTTCAACGTTATTTATTTATTTATTTTTGGGACAGAGAGAGACAGAGCATGAACGGGGGAGGGGCAGAGAGAGGGAGACACAGAATCGGAAACAGGCTCCAGGCTCCGAGCCATCAGCCCAGAGCCTGACGTGGGGCTCGAACTCACGGACCGCGAGATCGTGACCTGGCTGAAGTCGGACGCTTAACCGACTGCGCCACCCAGGCGCCCCTACTTCCTCTTTTAAAGACAGCACAAGAACAGGTTGTGAATTGAAAACCTTGTGAGCAGATTTTCAAATGACGTGCTCAAGTTGCTGTTTTAGTTTAGAGGATATGCCAGGTTTAAGGATAAGAAAAAGCTTCTTGATGGTTTCCTAACTTGATCCACCTATATCATTTTAAAAAGGGGAAGAGGACATTGCCATATACCTTAAGCTCTGTTCGTTCTGCTTTGTTTAGCTTTTTGTTTTGTTTCTAATTGTGAGGATAATTGCATCCTTAAGAATTTACACTCTCCCTGCTGACATGTACTATAAGATGACTGATCTGTTTTAGGCCCTTCTGTCTATTTTCATTAAAGAGGGACTTGATCTAAGCAATCCCAACTGAAGCAGACACTGGTGTGATGGGAATAACACTGGCCTAGGAATCAAAAGTCCCAGATCTTATTTCCAGTTTGGCCACAACTTCGGGGCCTTTATATGATCCCTTCAGAACTCACTCCCTCCAGAACTCACTAGCCTCTATCAAATGAGAGGAGTGGACTAGATCAAGGGCCACAAATTCAAAGGTTTCTCAGGAGCTGGGCAGGTAAAGCATTAACAGAAGATGACAGTGGTAGTGGGGATTATCAGGACTGGATTTTATGCCCTCTCGAAAGGCATTCGAATTGGAAATAATTTTAAAACAGTGTGTTAACCAAACCCCCGGAAGCTAAAGTTAGCCCACAAGCTACTTATGATCCCTGAACAAGATAGTTTTTCAAGTACCTCTCCGCTTTAACCATACATGATTCTAAAATAACAAGTAATGGTAATTGAAATCACCTTGTCGTAAAGATAACAAAAATTAACATCTATCGGGTTCTTACTTGTCGCCAGGCTCTTAGCTAAAGACTTTACTTACAGTAACTCATTGTAATCTTTATAATTACTCAATGAGGTGGGTATATGGTTATAATCCCTCTTGTCCAGAGAAGAAAATCAAAGCATAGAGAGTTTAAATAACTTGTCCACACTAATCCTTATGTTTTCATGTTGCAATTGCCTTATGTTATCCTCAAGTTTTGTGTTGAAGATACATTAATTTTGCTTTGGATTTATTCCTTTTTCAAGTATAAAGAAACCAGCGAAACAATTATTACTCACATGAGCCTGCTCCCTGGAAGCAATGTACCGTTCTTAACATTCGACATATTTTCTCCTGGTTAGTGTTCCACGCATTTTGAATTCAGACATCATACTGCATAATTCTGATTTTATTTTTAATTTAGGTGTTTAATTGATATGTTTTATACTACATGTTGTCAGGAGCATTTCTTCATGTCATAAAAAAAACCCTTCGTAAATCTCATTTCTAATAAATGCCTAAAATTCCATTAAAAAAAATTAGAAAAGCACGATGCAACAGAGCAAACGAGGCTTAATTTCAAAGTTGATTAAATATTCAAGTTACGAACCTTAATCAAGAGACCTAATGAAGGATAAAAATAATATGTGAAAGTTAGGAAATATTTTATATGTTAACATTATTTAATGTTTTACTCCATTAAAGTAATAAATAATCAAAGTTATTTTTGATGTCTCTAAATTACTGAATTAGCATTGTGTACATAGAGGACCAGTTGTTATTAACAAGCTAGAGAATAAGAATGGAAGTAAATTTTTATAAAAAGTGAGTTATCTAAAATGTTAATAACTTTTACAATTAAATTAAAAGTGTTTTTATTGGCGCGCCTGGGTGGCTCAGTCGGTTAAGCATCCTACTCTCGGTTTCATCTCAGGTCATGATTTCACAGTTTGTAAGTTAGAGCTTTGTGCTGACAGTGTGGAGCCTGCTTGGGATACTCTCTCTCCCTCTATCTTTCAAAATAAATTTTTTTTTTGAGAGCTCATGCTCTCTCTTTCTTTCTCTCTCTCAGAATAAATGTTTAAAAAAGTGCTTTATCAATGTCACCTGAAAGTGAATAAAGTCATAGAATCAGAATGGAAGTAGAAGAGAGTTCTAGAAACCAGTGGACACTGTTCCTCGACCCATTTATTGAACTGTACTATAGCTGCCATCAGATCACAGGAATTAACAATTTATTTTAATCCAAAATACCAAACGAGATCATCATTAAAACTTGATAGTTTGGATTTCTGGTTTCAGCGCCAACATGTAAAGGCTTGGAAGTTGTCCCTTCCAAGTGAAAGCCAGATGAAACTAAAATCACTGACTTGAAGGGTCCATCAAAGTACCGAGCTTGCAGGGCAAGTTGCCACCCTGAAACCCAGAGAGACAGATGTATTCAGAGAGACACAGCTGACTTCTCTTTACCTAGAACCAAAGTCTTTGGGGCCATAAATGAGTAGGGCACTTAAATGGTAATTGTGATACTGCTGGAGGCCAAGTGTGGACGAACATGATAGTGTGACTGCTGTTTTGGGGGGATCTCCAGACTCTCGTAAGTTTTACTTCCAGGAACCCCAACAGGTTCTCACAGTGAAGAACCAAGAAAGATTCCCCCCAGGCTCTGCCAGGCTAAGGGGAAAGAGTAACCCCTGTGAAATGCAGTTAGAGCTAATTCCTTCTCCCTAAGTGTAGGCTACACAGAGTGATTTCCTTCCAATGAGTACAGCAGGAAAAGTAGGGGAAGAGAGTGAGTACACAGTGGAGAAACCTGACAAGCCCTGCTTTAGCCGGGCGGTCAAGTTCAGCTTCAACTGTGAAAAGTCACGTTGATAGAGGGTATCCTAACAAAATATGACGAAAATGGTGCTTTCACCACTGTGATCTTCCTCCACAAAACATATGACCCCAGTCTAGTCATGAGAAAAACATGAAACAAATCCTGAGAGAAATTCTGTATCTGTGCAATACTGTCCCAAATTAACAAAGTCATCAAACCCAAGTTAAGTTTGAGAAACTAAATGTACTGTGTTATCTTACCTGGGATCTGGAACAGAAAAAGGACATTAGGTAAACACTGAGGAAATCTGAATAAATCATGGATTTCAGTTAATAATGTATTAATATTGCTTCACTAATTGTGACAAATGTGCAATACTAATTTTAAGCTGTTAATAATAATAGAGAAAATTAGCCATGGGATAAATGGGAATTCTGTATTATCGCCACAGTTGTTTTGTAGAAACTATTCTAAATAGGGGCGCCTGGGTGCCTCAGTTGGTTGAGCATCTGAGTCTTTATTTCAGCTCAAGTCATGATCCTAGGGTCATGGGATCGAGCCCCACGTTGGCATGGAGGCTGCTTGAGATTCATTCTCTCTTTTTCTCTCTCACTCCCTCTACCCCCTCCTCTGTTCATGCTCTCTTTCTGTCTCTAAAAAAATAAAACAAAATAACTATTCTAAATAAAACATTTAATTTTTAGAAAACAAACATTAATAAACATGAAAAAATCTAACACTAGTAATGAAAAGCTCACAAATTAATGTAAATATTAATAGTTTGCTATAACTCATATAACTAATTAAAAACAGAGAATTGGCTGTTGTTCCCTCATTAAAGACTAATTTTCAGCTTGGTATGTGGTCTCATACATCAGCACATTCTAGTATACTCTAATTTTTATGGAAATTGTAAGTAAAATGACAGTCTTATTTTTCTAATATTTCTACTATTTGACAAAGAAACAGAGTCACTCCAAAGAAGGATAGTTCTTGCTTTTCTTCTCCTCCTCCAAGAGAAGAGCAGAAAAATACCTGGTAGAGCATTTTCCAAATTTAATTTCATAAAACTACAAATTTTTTTCTATAGGAAAAACAGAAGAGCAAAACAGGAGGTTTTTCATTTTTTTTTAAACAAAATATTCCATTGTTCTCTTGAGAAGCTACAGCGTACTTTAGCATAGAAAACTGGGAAGTCCTAGAGTAAAGACACGTTTTATGGCCATCATGCAGTTTTTCACAAAGCACATATTAACATCTGAAATCACACCATATTTTTAAATAACAAAGTGCATTCAGATCATTCAGGAAAAAGAAGTTTAATAGAAATAAGTCAAAATGCCTTTCTTAATCATATCAGATGCCTCTGCCATTCACACCCCTCTACTCTACAGTCTATTTATCCTTCATGACGTGTCCAGCCCATATTTTGGACTCTTTCACCACAAAACTCTCCTCATACAAAGCTCCTTTCTCTTCAGCTGGAGATTAGTTTCATTTCTGAGACTTGCGTAGGACATTGCGCCTACCTGACTATCTGAAATGCCTCCTTCCTTCCCTCCTCTCCAAAGTCTTCCCTCTTTCAAGGACCAACTTAAGTTATCACACTGCACAAGCTCTCCCTGATCTCTCCTGGCCCTAGCCATTTCTTTCTTCTTTGTTCCCCCTAATGTCTATGATACTTAACTTTGCCACTGACTGCACAATCCAATGACTTTACTCAGTATTTCTTAAAATGTGTTCCACAGACCATCTGGTTTTTGTTTGGTTTTACCCAGTTTTTCCTGACCATCTCTTAGCACTAGAAATCCATATACTTCAGTAGAGAAAGTGTTAACTTGACTATTATTTGTGTGTCTCTGAATGCATGTGTCTTTTCTTTTATATAACTGTTGGAAAGCAAAAAATAAGTTCTTCTAACCTAGCAAATGTAATGTTTAACACACATGACAAATATTTGTTGCATTAACATGTTCCTGAGAAGTCATGGTTTGAGAAGTTCTAATATCATCTGCATATTCAAGGAACTTGTTTAAAAATCTTTCTCCTATCACGAGAGGCCAAGAATATGGAGTACCCCCGACAATCTCCAACCAAAATCCCAATCTCAGACTCAGATTCTGGGGAGGATATGTTCTTAACCAAATTTATAATATCTCACAGAAAAGTGTCATTAACCACAAGCATAATCTTTGTCCGGGCTCTTGAGCTCTCTCTGGGCTCATTGATGGAGTCTTGTCATCACCAGCCATCTCCTACCCAAGCCGTATTTGCACATGAATTCATCCAAGGCACCAGTTTTCGCTGTTACATTTATGGCTCTGATTTTTTCAAAGTTTATTCACACAGCAGATCTAATACAAACATGGACAAAAGGTAAGTGAAAATATTTTATAAAAAACAAAACAGAAGCCAAGTAAAAAGAAATTAACTCTGTCACATGACAGAGTGCAGGCTTAGAAAATATGTAGTATCCTGTTAGCTAAGATAGAGAGAAATTGTTCCTTTCTGTGCAACCTCAAAATCCTCTCTATAGGTTTGCATTCTCAAGAAAATTATATGAATTCTATGAAAAGAAGTGCTAATCCATGCGTTCAGGCATAAAATAAAGAGAGAGATTCCATGTGTATGTGTGGTACCGAGGCAGGTGTTAAAACTGAGCTACCATTTGTCTCATTACAAAATTGTTCAGCGCATCTCCTCTGCCCTTGTTTATTGCTCATTTTCTCTATTACCAAGATTGCACTTAGAATATGCTAAACCATGTGGAGACTTTTGAATATCTATGGTGTCATATCATACATATGTAATGGGTATATTGCAGAGCCTCAACTCAACATCAAACTGTTCTATTTTTTTCAGCTAACTCCCCAGATGGTGCTTTATCACTAAAGCACTAAAAAGAAGAGGTCTCCTTAAGGATTCTAGAACTTCCCCTTTCAGATTTAGAATGACATCATTTAGATATTTTAAGTAGTACTACTCGTTTTAAAATTTCACTCTAAAACCTAAAGCAGATTCTCCTTTTCCTCTTCCCTGTTCAGCAACATATCTCCTTGCATCTAACTCACTTGGGAGAAAGACAGGGAGCCATGTAGTCTGCTCTTTGCTTCTCCTTTTCCTTTCTCAGAGCACCAGCTCCTCCTCCTTATAGGTGAGGAAGAGGAAGAGGGAAAGGGTGTGAGCATGCTGGCTTCCCCTCCACGTACCATGGCGGCTATTCTAGCCACATGCTAGATAGTGCTAGATTCTAGCCACATGGTAGATAGGTGTGCATGGGCACAGCGCTTACAGGCCTAGACAGCACTGCTCCACTCTGGCAGTCCCTTGTAAAATGGAAGCACTTCTGGATGATCTCCACCTCATGGATTCAGGCAATATCCCCCTAACTCATGGTCTCCTTTTCCCTCCATAAAGCACTGGTTCCAGAAAGACTCCAGTATCACTGCCTCAATAGCCAGGCATGTGGAAGAGTGTCCTCTCTTGAGTGTTTCCTGGTTTCCTCTCTGCTTAGTAACTTCTCATCATGCCATCTTTCTTTAATTCTCTCTTCATGTGCTTCATGTTGGCAGTTTAGAAGGTTCTCTCATGAAGCACATGTCTATTTAAGTTGAGCAAAGTGGTAGTCTCTCCTTCTTTGAGTCTCCGTAAAATCACAGATTATTCTCTCATCACTCTCTCCCCTAACCTTCCTTAGCTTAAAAAAACAGGAGACACCAGCACACTTTTTCCCTCTCTACCTCAAGGGGAAGGATGGTGGTCAATGAATGAGAAAGTTCTCCCAGCAAACCTTACTGGGAGGTAGGCATCTCCAACTGTGGTCACCTCTCTAAAATTCAGGAGCACTTAACTCCTTTTGTACTTAGCCTTGGTCTTTCCAGGGCAAAAGGAAATAAATTCTCTCTCAACTAATAAACCACAAATAACTATGAGGTGACACCTCAACTATGACAGAGACACCTCATGCTTCTTTGAGGCCCCACATGTGGCACAGTGCCCTGTGCTGCTGCTCAAAAAATATTCGTTTATTTATTCTAGAGCCACCTGTGGTTGATCCTTAACCATGTGGCCTAGTCGTTGCATTCTGGGGATGCTCATCTACTCATGATGATAAGTAAATTTACTTTGTATGCTTTACAGGCCAGAGAAAGAGACTTTTTAAAAGAGTTTTTAAAGCTTATTTATTTATTTTGAGAGAGGGAGGGGGAGCGAGAGTGAGACAGAGAGAGAGAGAGAGAGAGCATGAGTGGGGGAGAGGCAGAGAGAGAGGGAAAGAGAGAATCCCAAGCAGGCTCCTCACTGTCAGTGCAGAGTCCAATGCAGGGCCTGATCCCAAGAACTGTGAGATCATGACGTGAGCCAAAATCAAGAGTGGAACACTTAACTGACTGAGAGGCACCCTGAGAGAGAGAGAGAGAGAGACTTTGATCCATGTTTAAATATTTACCTTATGAATTCTGAGATGCCTTCAACCACATTTGAAATTTCAATGGATGATACTAAATCAGGAAAGACATTGGTTACCAGCTTTCAAATCTTTGGTGTTGACTTTCCGAAAAGGAGTGGCAAGTGAAATGAATAAGCTAGAATCCTGTCTACATATTGCAACACAGTAGTTTCTTCAGCTTCTGGAAGACCTCCTGACTCAGAGGAGGCACTTGGTAAATGTTTTGCTAACAGGCTAATAGAGTACCTGGATAAGAGACTACTTATCCAGCATAATAACATACTTAAAAGGTTTCCTGGTCCATATCTCACCATTTGGCATTTGACAGAAGGATGAGATGGCACTCCTTCTGTTACAATTTTAACTGTGACCTAAAGTGGACATAAATTCATAGGTGCAAAAATGACTCCTGTATTCTAAAAAGATATTCTCTAAAATGGGTGACCAGTGTGCTACATTAACCAGCAACGAGAGCATCATGTGGGCCCCTGATAGAAATGCAGAATCCCAGGCCACAATGCAAACCTACAAAATCAGATCCTTTCCTATGTGTAACAGCATCCCCAGGCAATCCACACGCATAGAGCCCGCAAAAGGGCTAATGCTAGCTTTAACCCTAACTTCACTGACCTTAAGTACATAAAAGAATTGAAACCAAAAAGGAAAAAGAGAAGAGTATTTCCTTAGAATGTGTTGTTGGAGGGTTGTGGCATTTCTCTGTCCTTTATCTAGTTGGAGGCAAAGGGGAACTTTGAGAGCAATAGAGAGAGTTTGGCTTCTTTTCTCTTGGAGTTTATGAAAATGTCTACAGGCAAGAGGATGGCTAAGAGACCTTTGCTGCATGATAAAGAAGTGACATTGAGAACAAACTGCACTGAAACCAACTCTGGAGGGTTGATGTGTTTTCTCTGTGTGGACCACATTTGGACCTTGAATCAAGAAGCTGCCTGCAGCTGCTGGGAATCACACCCAAAAGAACACTGCTGTGGAAAGACCCCTCCAAGGGACAGACCACAAGCAGCTGGATGCCAGAGGCTGAAGAAGGAATCTGTGCAGGCCTGGTAGGATCGATGCTGCATGCATGCAGAGGATAACCACTGAAAGGACCCAGAGCAGATATCACGGACAGACACAGAGGCATCTCATGAGAGACAGAGTCAGCCTTGGACAGGTGAAACTTCTAGAAGATAACATCACAGATTACATTTTATCAGCCACCTGAGACTTCACCTTTGCCCACAAAAAAAATCCCTAAACTGGGGCACCTGGGTGGTTCAGTCAGTTAAGCATCCAACTCTTGGTTTTGGCTCAGGCCATGATCTCATGGTTCACGAGTTCGAGCCTTGCATCCAGCTCCACACTGATAGTGTGGAGCCTGCTTGGGATCTTCTCCGTCTCTGCTCCTCCCCCGCTTGCTCACACTCTCTCTTTCTCTCTTTCTCAAAATAAATAAATAAACTTTATAAACAAACAAACAAAGCAAACCCTAAAGAAGGTAAAGGAAGTCTAATGGATGGGTGATAAGAACAAGGCCAGGAAACAGAGATGAAGTCTTCTCACCCCACTCCCCACAGCCGACCTACCAGACCCAGGAGATCACAACTGAAGGATGGAAAAAGTAACTTTGAATGTAGTTCAAAGTTTTTATTATTGCACTAGATTGGACCCTGTATTTATTGAGACAGCCTGTGACCAAGCCAGAAGACCTTTTACTTAAGAAGTGATACAGTTACACAATCTGCTAGAAAATCTTCCAAAGTTTGAGGGAAGAACTAACTCATACGTTTGAAAGACATCAGGGAAATGGAGCATAGGTATTTTGAGCTCATGTTATAACAAATCCAGCTCATTTAATGTACATGTTACACAAACAAGAAAAGATACAGAGAGAAGAAATCAGACATTACTTGATTTTATCCACTACTGAGCTACTATCACCAAGCCTTAGCTTTTAACCTAGACCTTGCTGACTCCATTATACTCCAATCTGAGCAAACCAGTGCAATAAAAAACACGAATTCCTATTTTGGCTCCCAGTCTCAATTTCAGTAAGAGTCAATATTAGCAGTATGATCTGAGTGCCAGAGGCTAGCAAACCAAATAGGTGAATAAAAAAAAAGGACAAGAAACATGGGGAACTTAATGAATATCTCAAAATTAATTTGCTCTAAACAAACTTCTGGGTATGCAAACACAGGCCCACTGCTTGGTGGAGATTAGAAGTTTGAAGTTAATCTGCTACAAGGAATAACCTTAAGAAAGAGGAGATAAGACCCGACTCAGGTAGAGAAATGGACTAGAGAAAAACTGCATAATAGAGAATGACTGATGGATGTTTAGCACTGTCATATCTAATAAGAAGTCTTAAGTTGGTGCTTCACTCGCATTGGGCTAGCCTGGAATCCCCTTCCCTCAGTCTCCAAAACTTAACTGACAATCTCCTACACACAACTGACTTATGTGAATGAAATTTTAAAGGAATGAAGAAATGTGTGAGGGTGATGACAGAGGGTCAAGAAGGACAGATAAACAAAAGTGAGATAGAGAATGGATATAAAATAGACACACAGAATCCACTAAACACAAAAAGTCAGATTGCAGAGGTTAGGGCCCTAGAGACTGCTTGCTCAGTTCTGCTGTCTACCAATGGTGTAGTTGACTAATACAAAAATTGGTACTGAGAAGTGGGGTGCTGCTGTAAGAAACTGAAAACGTGAATGAAGGTGGCTTTGGAACTGGGTAACGGTAGAGACCGGAAGAGTTTGAGATACATGCTAGAAAAAGCCACAATTGCCATAGGAATGGCTGGCTCAATCGGTAGAGTGTGTGACTCTTAATCTTGAGGTTGTAAGATCCACCTCCATGTTGGGCATAGAGCCTACTTAAATGAATGAATGAATGAATGAATGTGGGCTTCTTCCCATTAGAATAAAAATGTCTATGCCATGCCTCTCCCATCATTGTATTTTGAAAGCACATAAGTTGTTTGGTTTCAGTTTCCCAGCTAGAGAAGAGTTTTGCTTCAGGATGAGTCTCACTCCTATCTCATTGAAATGATATTTACACGAAACTTTGGACTTTAAAGTTGATGCTAAAAAAGAGCTAATATTTTGGAGGCTTGTGGATGGAATGGATGCATTTTGCATGTGAGAAAGACATGAATTTTGAAGGCCAGGGCAGAATGCAATGGATGATATTTTTAATCTCCCCCAAATTCATATGTTGAAAACCTAACCCCCAGTGTGATGGTATTAGAGGTGGGGCTTTTCAGATGTGATTCAGTCATGAGGGTGGAACCCTCATGAATGGGATTAGTGCCTTTTTAAAAGAAACCCCACAGTGCTCTTTTGTTCCCATTCTTCCACGTGAGGACTTATGGCTGTTTATGAACCTGGGAGTACGTTCTCTCCAGGCACCAACTACATTGGCACTTTGATCTTGGACTTCCCAGCCTCTGGAACTAGAAGAAAAAAATGTTTGCTGTTTAAACCACCCAATCTATGGTTCTGTTATAGGAGCCCAAGCAGACTAAAACTGTGGTCTTAGATAAGTATTTGACCTCTTTATACTTGTTTCCTTACCTCTAAAATGAAAATTATAATAGAATTTGCTCCAAGGAGTTATTATGAGACTATTTTAGATAATATATGGAGAGAGAATATAAAAATGCCTGGAACTCTTTTGTTGGTGATGTTGTGGCTACTGATGATGATTTTAAGGAATGTTGTGTTTCCCACCATTCATTGGGTGGGGGCTCAGTCATTGTATTTGAATATCACATGAAAATGTGACCTATATAATTCAGAAAATGTCGGAGATGCCCAGGCAGCCTACCCTTATGTTACTATAAGAGACAGCATTTCTCAGCCTTCCACCTGCTCACACCCACTACCAAGTCCACCATTCCACACACAGAGCCAATCTCCAAATCCTCCTGCAAACAAATTTAGGCTTTCATAAAGGAACTCATATATGTTAATGAGTACCATTGTCTCGGCAGCCATTCTGAGCCTACCGTCTTTCTCCTCTCCTGCTCCATCTGTCTCTCCTGTCTACTGACAAGGTTTCTGATGAGAAGATTCCATGAAAACACTGTTGCCAAAGGCCCTCATGCTGTGACTCATGAGCGCCTACTGAAAGCACTCTCTTTTACGGTTCTCTGCTCCCCCCACGCACCCTGGTATACATCGCTGCACAAACCTCCTAGTGTGGTAGGTTTGCCTGCTGGGATGAATCCTTCTCAAGGCCTTGCCATCTGAGACATAAATGGTGGCTCCTGCTCATAGACTGGACACCACTTTCATAGTTGCAAAGTGACTGCATATATGTGCTAGCTGGTTGTTAGTGTATAACTTATGGGCAGTATAGTAAGAGGGTGCTGGTGGCAGAGTAAGAAATTATACCCAGAGCACAGACATTAAGTCCAGGTGAGCAATTACTACCATGAAATAAGGTAGTATCTGGAGTTCCAGAGTGTATTGTATGCAGTTTTTAGTTTTCCAGATATTATAATGTTTTGACATCTTAAATTTTTTTCTGGCTGGGGAAAGACTGCCCCTTCTGGGGCTGGCCAATTTTTAGAGATAGTAAAGGATTTGGCCAAGAGCATGCCTTACATATGCAAACTAACCAGTCAAGAACCCTAAGTCCTCTCTCTGGTCTATGTACCCCAAAGGCAATATTCTTCTGCCTTAATTACCCCAGGACAACTAGGACAAGTAGGGACCACTCCCATAGTTGAGAGTCCACCAAAGTTATTCATATAGCTAATCTTAGCTAATCCTAAACTGTTTACCCTGCCCACCTTACATTCTCCATGGAAACCCCAACAAAGGCTGTGGCCCAAGCTCTCCCCTCATTCCTATATTCTGCATCATGTTCACGCTGGTAGCTTTTCCATACAGCTCTGCATGACACTCCATGCCTCCTGTCCCTAGAAGCTGTGAGTATAAGAACATTGCTTTCCTGAGCCTGTCCTCTGTCTTCTCTTGTGGCCACACCTGACTGGCCATCTCATAAAAGAATCCAGAACACAAAGTAAAGCAGTTACTGGTCTAGAAGTTGTAGTAAGCCTCTGCCCAGCAGGGGCTCATCCTCCGGAGGCAGAAGGCCGCTGCTGCTAACATAAACATATCCCTTAAGAGAAAATGGAGGGACGTAAGAAACCAAACTTCCTGAATATCCTCCGGACTAATATCTTTTGGTGCCATTTGCTGAGTGTGTATCTTTTACATCTATTGCAGCAAATTTAACTTCTAATAGACAAGTATCAGAATGTTTTTAATGCCAAGCCTGAGAGCCTCTGTAGGACTATTTCCCACACATGCTCCAAGAGTAGGAGCCCCACCTATCTCACCATGGTGTATAGTTCCAGGGAATGCTGCTGATTCTAGGACACACACCTGTGACTCTCTACCTGTTGGCTTTCTCTAAGCAGGAAGTTCCAGGGAGTTAATACCTCCTCGTAACAGCCCTCAGCCAGTAATTTATGAAGGGTGGCGAATAAATATCTCAGATTTCTTGCCCCTTTGAAGTGCATTCTATATTGTAGGATTGAGCTCTGGTTGTCAAGAGCAGTAACTTGCTCAACAACAATGTTTATTTGCTTCCTTCCCTTCTCTGTCTCAATTTCCACTCTCCTAAGGAGGCTTCCTGTGATCACTTCCCAAATACATTAGGTACACTCAAACCCTTATCTGGGGAACCCAATCTAAAACAAACATTTACCCTGGATTGGAAAATTCCCCTCCCCCAACCAAGCACATTCTTATTCTATTTTCATTTCCCAGATTTCAAAGCAAGGTTATCTTAGGTCACCAACTTTCCAAGTGGTTATTTTTCTACTTACTTGCATTCCTTTCTACCTTGAATCCAGGCACTTAAGCCATCTTTTGCTACTACTATTCTTTCACAAGTTGATCTGTCTCTTCCAAGTGACATGTAAAGAACTTGAGAGAAGGAATTGGTTCTTAAACACCTTCCTACTTCCTCAAAATGCCTAACATGGTATTTAGCACATAAATATTCACTAAGTATCTGTACATAAGTTCATAGCAAATTTATCAAGTATAAGTTGGATACTGTCAGGTGCCAGCCTCAGAGGGACTCCTTTGAGATCTATGAAAGTATAGCCACAGGAGGGATTTAGAGTACTGTCCCCGCAAATGTGGCCTCATAAGTCTAGTATCTGTGTCCACATCTGGTTCTGCTGTAGATTCCTTGGTCATGGTATTCAGCTCATAGCAAGACAACTACCCTTCACAATACTGAAACAGAACACAGTGCATTTCATACTAAACTGTAAAACCTAGGCAACTCTCCAAAGTCTTAGTGTAAAACTACTAGCTGATCCATTCCTACCCTGCAACTAAACTAGGTCATCTCTAGGTCCTTTGGAATGGTTCAAACTAACTAATGTTCTGTGAGAGGGTCCCATTCCATACTAGGTAATGTCAATAATGGTATAAAAGTAGAGACAAATAATTCAGAAGAATAATAATGCTTGGGAAATTGTTTTCTTTCACTCATAAACTGCAGAGCTTACATTGTACAGCAATAAGTTTGCATTGGCAGCAAGAGATGTACTACAAAACATAGGAGGTGCTCAATAAGCATGAGTTGAAATAATAAATGAATGGAGAAGAAGTAACTCCAGAAGAAATGGAAAGAAGAAAATCACTGAAAACCAATGTGTTACTTAGGGATTGATTTTTATGATGGACAATTAAAAATGTACTCAACACAATAAAGGTCCTATGTGACAAGCCCACAGCTAACATCATATTCCATGATAAAAAGCTGAAACCTTTTCCTCCTACATCAGGAAGAACTATGCTCACTCTCACCACTTTTATTCAACATACTATTAGAAGTCCTAGCCAGAGCAATCAGACAATAAAAAGAAATAAAATGCATGCAAATCAGAAAGGAAGATTTAAAACCATCACTATTTGCAGTGACTGATATTATACATTGTTAACTGTAAAAATATATCATGTTCACAGATTAGAAGAATTAAAATTGTTCAAATGTCTATACTAACTGAAATAATCTACAGATTTAATGCAATTCCTATCCAAATACCAACAGCATTTTTCACAGAATTACAGATACTAATACTAATACTAATACTAAAATGTATCTGGAACCACAGAAGACCCCCAAATAGCCAAAGCAATCTTGAGAAAGAAGAACAGAGCTGGAGGCATCACAATCCTAGATTTCAGTAAAACCTTGGATTGGGAGTAACTTGTTCTGTGAGTGTTCCACAAGATGAGCAAACATTTCTAATAAATTTGAACTTGCTAAAAGAATGATGTCTTATAATACGAGTAGTACGTGATGTTGAATGTCACATGATCACAACTGAGCCAATGGTTCTTGAAATTTGCTTTGACATACAAGTGCTTTGGATTACAAGCATGTTTGTGGAATGAATTATGCTCACAAACTAAGGTTTTACTGTTTACTACAAAGCTGTAGTAATCAAAACAGTACAGTACTGGCACAAAAATGGACACACTGATCAATAGAACAGCATAGAGACCCCAGAAATAAACCCACACTTATATGGTCAATTAATCTATAGCAAAGGAGACAAGAATATACAAGGAGGAAAAGATAGTACCTTCAATAAATAGTGCCGGGGAAACTGGACAGCTACATACCAAAGAATGAAACTGGACTGCTTTCTTACACCATATACACACGCACACCAAAAAAAAACCTCAAAATGGATTAAAGACCTAAACATGAGACACAAAACCATAAAACTCCTTGAAGAAAACATAGATAGTAATTTCTTTGACATCAGCTGTCACAACATTTTTCTAGATATATCTCCTGAGGCAAGGGAAGCAAAAGCAAAAATAAACAATTGGGACTATACCAAAGTTAAAATCTTGTGCACAGTGAAGGAAACGAAAAGGCAACTTACTGAATAGGTGAAGGTATTCACAAACAACATATCTGATAAGGGGTTAATATCCAATATATACAGAACTTATACAACTTAACACCAAAAAGGACAAATAATCTAATTTAGAAATGGGCAGAGGACCTGAACAGACATTTTCCCAAAGAAGATATACAGATGGCCAACAGACATGGGAAACAAGGTCAACATCAGGAAAATGCAAATCAAAACCACAATGACATATCACCTCATACCTGCCAGAATGGCTACAATGTTAATATAAATAAATAAATACATAAATAAATACATAAACAAACAAACAAACAAACAAGTTAGTAAGTGTTGGCAAGGATGTGGAGAAAAAGGAACCCTTGTGCACTTTTGGTGGGAATGTAAACTGGTGCAGCCAATCTGGAGAACAGCTTAGAGGTTCCTCAAAAAATTAAAGATAAAAATACCTTATGATTCAGCAATTTTACTATTGAAAATTTACCCAAAGAAAATGGAAACACTAATTTGAAAAAATATATGCATCCCGATGCTTTTTGCAACTTATTTACAATGGCCAACATATGGAAGAAACCCAAATGTCCATTGATAAATGAATGGATAAAGATGCATTCCATATATGTAATGGAATATTACCCAGCTATAAAAAAGGCTGAGATCTCACCATTTGTTTAAAAAAAATTTAATGTTTATTTATTTTTGAGAGAGAGAGAGAGAGAGAGAGAGAAAGAGTGTGGGTGGGGGAGAGGCAGAGAGAGGAGACACAGAATCTGAAGCAGGCTCCAGGCTCTGAGCTGTCAGCACAGAGCCCGACGTGGGGCTCAAACCCCGAACTGTGAGATCACGCCCTGAGCCAAAGTTGGAGGCTTATCCAACTGAGCCACCCAGGGGCCCCCGGATCTTGCCATTTGTGACAACATGAATGGACCTACAGGGTATTATGCTAAGTGAAATATGTCAGATGGAGAAAGACAAATATCATTCCTATGCATTTAGAAACATCTCACACACTTCTTTTTCATGAAGGATGAACATGCGTACATTGCTAACAAAACCCATGAGCTACAGACACATTTCAGATAGCTGAAAGCAACTAAGGGTTTCCATTGACAAATGCATCTTGTTTACAGGGCCATGTGGAACTTAGACACTTCAATAGGGCAGCCAATGCCTTGTGAAGCACATCAGTTGCTAGATTTCCCTGACCTCCATATCTGAAAGACAGTTTTACCCCTGCCTCTACCTGTTACCTCATCCCTCTTTCTCAATTGTCTCACCTTTTGGAAATTTCCTTCACAAAGTTTACCACCACCTCAAGGTACATTATGTATTTATTTTAGCTTGCTATTTGATTACGATCTGCCTTTACAAGCCAAAGGCAGGAACTATGGGTCGCCCCTGGTGCACACACAGCCCCTGGAAACATACCTGGCACATACCAAGTACTTCATACCTTCCTGTTAAGAAAAGAAGTAAAAGAGAATGGGAGAGAAGGAAATAGTGGTAAGGAAAATTGATTTTGGAGCTAGAAGTTCCTGTATTGCAACACAGTTTCATTGCTTCTTCTGTTGTTATTTTTTCCGGCTGTTTGTTTGTTTGTCTAAAAATAATGTATTAAGTACAGGTGACACACAATGTTAGTTTCAGGTGTACAACATAGTGATTCAACAAGTGTATATATCCCTTATGCTGTGCTCACAAGTGTTGCCACCATCTGTACATACAATGCTATTACAATACCATTGACTATATGCTCTATGCTGTACCTTGTATCCCCATAACATGAGAAATTTTATTTTTTTAAGTTTATTTATTTTGAGAGAGAGAGAGCACCAAAAAGTGGGGAGGGGCAGAGAGATGGGAGAGAGAGAGAGAGAGAGAAAGGGGATGAGGGATAGAGAGACAGGAGACAGAGGGAATCCCAAGCAGGCTCCACGCTGTCAGTGCACAGCCTGATGCAGGGCTCAATCTCACAAACCATGGGATCACGACGTGAGCCGAAATCAGGAGTCGGATGCTTAACTGACTGTGCCACCAAGATGCCCCAACATGAGAAATTTTAAATGGACTAGGTGAGTGTTTGTGTATTTAAGAGGGACATCAGTAGCAAAAAAATTTAAAAGAAATTTTTAAATGCAAGAAAATCACCTCCTGCAAAGATGAGTGACAATGAAGAGCTACCTTCTTTTTTTTCAATGTTTATTTTTTTTTAACTTTTAATGTTCATTTATTTTTGAGACAGAAACAGAGCATGAGTGGGGGAGGGGCAGAGAGAGAGGGAGACACAGAATCTGAAGCAGGCTCCAGGCTCTGAGCTGGCAGCACAGGGCCTGACGCAGGGGCTTGAACTCAACCATGAGATCATAACCTGAGCTGAAGTTAGACACTCAACCGACTGAGCCACCCAGTTGCCCTTCAATGTTTATTTTATTTTATTTTTTTGCTTTTATTTTAATTTTATTTTTTATTTTTTTTAATTTACATCCAAATTAGTTAGCATATAGTGCAACAATGATTTCAGGAGTAGATTCCTTAGTGGCTCTTACCCCCATTTAGCTCATCCCCCCCCACAACCCCTCCAGTAACGCTCAGTTTGTTCTCCATATTTATGAGTCTCTTCTGTTTTGTCCCCCTCCCTGTTTTTATATTATTTTTGTTTCCCTTCCCTATGTTCATCTGTTTTGTCTCTTAAAGTCCTCATATGAGTGAAGTCATTATTTTGTCTTTCTCTGACTGACTAATTTCACTTAGCCTAATACCCTCCAGTTCCATCCACATAGTTGCAAATGGCAAGATTTCATTCGTTTTGATTGCCGAGTAATACTCCATTGTGTATATATATATATATATATATATATATATATATATATGTGTGTGTGTGTGTGTGTGTATACACACACACACACACACACACACACACACACACATATATATATACCCCATTGTGTATATATATATGTGTGTGTGTATATATATATATATGTGTGTGTATATATATATATATATATATGTATATATATATACACATATATATACCACATCTTCTTTATCCATTCATCCATCAATGGATATTTGGGCTTCTTTCATACTTTGGCTGTTGTCGATAGTGCTGCTATAAACACTGGGGTGCATGTGTCCCTTCAAAATAGCACCCTGTATCCCTTGGATAAATGCCTAGTAGTGCAATTGCTGGGTTGTAGGGTAGTTCTATTTTTAGTTTTTTGAGGAACTTCCATACAGTTTTCCAGAGTGGCTGCACCAGCTTGCATTCCCATGTTTCCAGCTTTACTGAGGTGTAATTGACAAGTAAAATTGCATGATATTTAAAATACACAATGTGATGATTTGGTACATGTGTACATGTGAAAGGATTCCCCCTCACTGCATTAATCAACACATTCCATCACTTCACAAACTTAACTTTTTGTGTATGTGAGAACATTTAAGTTCTCTTCTATTAGCAAATTTTAATTATACAATATGGTGTTATCAACTATAGTCACTATGTTATACATTAGATCCTCAGACCTTATTCGTCTTATAACTGAAATTTTGTATCTTTTTACCAAGCTCTATTTCTTCCACCCCTCAGCCCCTGGCAACTATTTTTCTACTTTCTATTTCTACAAGTTCCATATATATGAAAATATATACATATATGGAACTTAAATGTTTAACTTTATATATTTATATATAAATATATACATACATATTTAGATTCCACATACTAGTGATACTGTGTGGTATTTGTCTTTCTCTGGCTTATTTCACTTAGCATAGCGCCTTCCAGGTTCACCCATGTTGTCTCACATGATAAGATTTCCTTCTTTTTTTTAAGGCAGAACAATATTCGATTTGATATAAATATATATGTATATATACGTGTGTGTGTGTGAGTGTGTGTGTGTATCACATTTGCTTTATACCTTGCTTACTGTTAAATATTGCTCTAGAAACATAGGAATGCAGGTATCTCTGCAAGTAATGATATTGTTTCCTTTGCACACATACTCAGAAGTAGGATTGCTGGACCATATGGTAGTTCTATTTTTAATTTCTTGAGGAACCTCCATACTATTTTCCATAGTGGCTATACTAGTTCATTGCATTTTAAATGAACTTGGGCAGATTATGTAAGTTCTCTGAGTATGCAGTATATATAAAGTGGAATTACCTTTATTTCTCCCACAGAGTTGTTTTAAGGAATAAATGTGAAATACAGGTAAAATCATTAATCTATCAATCATTGTTCCTGGCACATTACATGCACATATGTGCATACACATGTGTTTATTATATAATTCTCACCTTGTTTCACGTAAATATTTCTAAAAGTATTATATCTATGTGAAAGCATGGTAGTAGCTACTGAGTTGTTGTATTTCAAAGTGAATTATATGACCTGTTCCGTTTATCTAGGACCTTCCATAAATTAGGGTCCTCCCCCCACCCAGGTCAGATTCTCTGTCTTCATTACAACGTCCTGCTGTCTTTTGCCTTTTCTACTTTAGATCATAAGGGAATTGCTTGTCTTTTTAGTATCATAATCAGTTGTGCAATTTGTGGTAATTTTTACCAATAGTAACAATGATGTTTGTGATTTACATTTTAATATAGAGTGAAGTCAAGGCTCTCCCCATAACAACTTCATGCTCAGTCCCTAGCTTTTTAAAATGAGGCCTTGAGTGAGAAATATCAGAGTGAAGGCACCATATGAGAAGGTGTAGATTCCTTGCCAATGCAATGATGCTTAGAAAGTAAGCAATATCTATTACATAAGAAAACCAAACATGTTGACGCATCTTTGGAGATTTTTTAGGAATTGGTGTTTGTAGGGATACTGTGTATGAGCATTGCCAACCTGGTGACAGATGGTGGTGCAGAAGCATGGGGCGAAGCTAGGAAGAGAAGAGATTAAATTGGTAATTTGCATGTTGCTAGGAACACATTTTTAAGCCAAATTACAATTACGCTATTTGTATACTGTGAAGTAAAAGAAAATTTCTATACACAGAAAGCAAAGATCAAGGTAAATATTTGTCTAAACAGTCCTTTCCTTTTTAATTGGCAAAGTTACCCACTCTAATAGAAAAGATATTTGGTTTGCATGCATATTAAGTTATTGAGAGGCTTTCTTATTGGCCCTAGAATGGCCACTAAGACTATAAGCTGAGAACACAGAGGCACAGATTACCCAATAATTGGGGACCAACAGACTCTCCTGGGTTTATTAAGAAACAGATAAATAAGCTCTGCTATCCTCCAACCACCTCTCCACTCTCTTCAACCCCCGCCCTGACCTTATATCAACAGAAGATAAAGGGGGGTAGAGAGGATTATTACAGTAGCTAGTCATTAGCTTGCTATTTAGAGGCCCCAATTCTTGCCTTCCTATAGCCACTCCCATCCCTACAAGGTAAGAGACAAAGGGATGTGCCTATCTGAAGCCGGTAGCTTCTTCAAATGATACACTGAGTTCTTTCTCCTGGTGGTCCTAACTAAGCCTGCTTCTAGAGCCCACAAAGATTTCTTCCCTGAGAAGCACAACCCCTCCACCTAAAGAGTGGCCAAGGGTGAATATTTGCAGCAAGTGGCAAGAAGTCAAACAGAGCTTGACATATTGACTCCAGCAACTACACACAAGTGTGCAAGGCCGTGATCAATGTAAAACAATTCCAGGACTGGAAAGATAAGGATGGTAGGCCTTGGGCCACGGATGGAGAGAAGGACAGGACAGTTCATCCCACGTTTACACACAAGAATACAAGGGGTTCAAGAATTTTAAATTTTAACCTGGTCCTGAAGGTCATTCTGAAGGTGTATCATGAGAAGTATATAAATATATTTATTTAACACTTTGTTGGCTTGATATATAACTTTTTATATTTAGACACAGGGTGTCTAAGCCTCCGTCTATACTCACCCCAGGCTCCACAGATGTTAGGGGGAGGTAATAGAGAGGCATCCAGGAAAGCCAACCAGTGTCAGCCAAGATATAAATGAGAAACACTAGTCAGTTTCAATCACTTCTCTCCTTCCTGAAGCATAAGGATGAGTACTTCGGAAAAGAAAGGAGGGTGAGGGAAAGGAAGGCAGATGGTATGGTCTATGAGAAGACCACACCCTCTCATCCCCCCAAATCCTTCCACCCTAAGTCACATCAGAAGAAAGAGAAAGAATATCCTTAAATGGGATAAGACAAGTAATGACCTAGGTGTAGAACAGTTTGGAATAATCATGGAATTTGTCTGAGATGTTAATGAAATTTTTAAAAAGAGAGGTTGGATGAAACATATTTAAAGACAGTGATTTAAAAGGAATAAAACCATATATTGTGTAAATCTCACCAAATTCAGACTTTTCAAAAAAGTCTTTAAAGATGGACTATATGTCCCAACATGTGTGTATTTCCTACGTACAAGATGCCCCACCCCAACATTCTAACTAGAAAATGACCCACTGTCCTCCATCATAGTATTTCCTGCAGTGGGGTCTTCAGTAATCAAAACCATGATATATTTCCGAAGTCCCAAATTTAGATGATCCTTAGAGAAAAAAGGAAAATCTAGAAATGGGTAAAACTGGGGATGTGGGTACAAATGGAACCTGTGTGGAAAGTTCATTGGCATTTATTTTCTGGGATAGAGATTTAAAAGGAAATTATTGCAGCCCTGGAAAATAACCCCATAGCAAAGGCAACTGGCAGTAATTCATTGGCCTCTGCTTGCTAAAGAAGACTGAAGGAGAAAAACCAGACAGAAGAGCTATTAGGATCATCTATAACAAAGATTTAATCAGGACTAATGTAATGCCTTAGTGTGGGGAATGAGAAAAGAACAAAACATTTGATTTTCTGAAAATTACTTTTCAGAGATTTTTGCAAGAACTAAGAGGAAAACAGGGAGGGAAGAAGGGGGGGAAGAAGGACTGAAGAAAGGAGGGAAGGGGAAACCGACTCTTCAGGGTTAACCCAATTTGATAGAGAGGAGGACTCACTCCCATGCACTGCACAGAGGTGGGATCTGAAGTAGAACCTGGGCACCCTTTCGATGGGTGCTCTGTAGATGCTCTAAGCTTCCAGCTCCTCCGGGTATGATTACCACACATCACACTGCTATTTGCTATTTCTATGTGACACCTTGTCCCAACATATATATCATAATTTAGTAATGGGTTTTGAATGCCGCTCTTCCTGATGTGTGCATTAAGTGCAGATGACAGGGGAAGCAAATTAGTTCTCACACGAGTTCGTCATAAGCCGTAAAATAAAAGCCTTTTTGGCTGAATGGGTATGCATATGATTAGAAACATTAAAATACTCTCTTTAGTTGGGATAACTGCCAAGGAATAGATTCACTGTCTGTGCCCGGTGCTTCCCTCTCCCCCCACTCCACCCTCCCCCTTCACCTTTCCAATTGCTGACTCCAGGGAAGGCAACCAGTCCTAAAAGCCGTTTGTCAGTGTATACCATGTCCTATAATAAACTCTTCCTGCCAGAAATGCAGAGGAAGCACGCTGTGGAAAAGCTCTCCCTTGGATGGTCAGCAGTGTCTAACTCCCTGCCTGCTCTTTACACACAGGCCAGACTTTCGGCTTCCCTCTGGAAGGCACAGGGTCCTTTCCCTTGTGCCACAAGAGCCATGATGCTTCACACAGCGCAGACACTCCAAAGGCATGCTGGAGACATACGTGATAATTCTACACACTCCATATCTCCCAAAGCAAACCAGCAGTAAGATGCATCAGACTCCTTGAGAGATACGGACGTCAACGATAGGTTTCCAAATCCAAAATATAAATGGAGAACTATTACAGAAAATTCTATCTCTAGAAATTAAAATTTTAAGCTCCAAGTAGAAAATAGTGAGTTCTGAGAAATGATTTTTTGTTTTATCCAGTACATTATAGGTTATTGGAAATGGCCAGTGCCATTCTAAGGTTTAGTGTATGCTAAGGAGTCCAGTGAGAACAACCAAGAAAACATGGCCTGTGGGTTTCTATATCATTCAAATGTATTCTTCTCACACTCTGACAAGCTCCCAATGCTGAAGGCGCTGATAGGAAAGGTCTGAATTTTTCTGTGCCTGGGATCACAGTACCCCAAATATACCCTGGAAAAGAATGGCATTTTATAGGGCATCCTTATAAAATGGAAAGCAAAAGAAAACGGCATGCTTTAAAAATGCCATGTCTGGGGCGCCTGGGTGGCTCAGTCGGTTGAGCTTCTGACTTCAGTTCAGGTCATGATCTCATGGTCCGTGAGTTCGAGCCCCACATCAGGCTCTGTGATGACAGCTCAGAACCTAGAGCCTGCTTCAGATTCTGTGTCTCCCTGTCTCTCTGATCCTCCCCTGTTCATGCCCTGTCTCTCTCTGTATCAAAAATAAGTAAACATTAAAAAAAATTCTTTAACAAAAAATAAAATACATAAATAAACATGCCATATCCAAGAAAGTAGACTAAGAAGTTGGACCATGGCGTCAAACTCAAATGCCCATGAGATAAGCAAGCAATGAGGGACTTGGGCCAGGTATTAAAAAAAAACACAACAATAGTGTAGATGTGAGGATAAATACCAAGGATCCTTGAAGGTGGAGTTAGGGACATAATAAAGAGGAGAAAAAGCAGCATATTGAAAGGTGCAACCCTCTCTGACCGACCAGCCACTACGCAGCTCTACCTGATGTCACCTGAGGGAAGCCAGGCCCAGATGTGTCAAGAGATGCTACTAATCTGTATTTATGTAAAATTCCCTGATTTAAAAATATCAGCAGCTAGTAGAGGTATTTTTTTAACCCAGAGTATTATTAAGTCATATGATAGTTATTATTAAAATGTCAGCTGGTAGAGCTCCCAGCTTGAACCTAAGACAGATTCAGACTGAGGTTTAGATGTATAGTATAAGACATACAAGGGAAGAGCGACCTAGTGGTTTATTCATGTGAGTAGACCCAGGCACCTACTGGGAAAGAATTCACATATCAGAAAAGAGATGGTTAGAGCACAGGAATTTGTTACCAACTGATGAGAGGCAGCAGATGTGGGGACAAGCATCCTTTGTGTTGCCATCTAGTCCTTCAACACAAAGCACAAAGAGCTTCAGCACAGACCACATGGGCACCTGCAAGGGCAGAAGCAGGGGGTGCACTCATGGGTTTCTTTCCAGTTCTCACTTTCCAATCAATCAAATCTATCAGTTAATCAATTATAGCCAATAGTTACTAAAGCCAAGTGTAATGGCACGCTGGCGGATACAAGACATGCTCTTGGGGAACACAGAATCTATGTTCTAAGGGAACAAGACACACAAACCTGAAACTTTCAGGAACCATCCCTGTGACCAGCAACAGTGAGAGGCAGAAAATGGAGCTGGAATGAGGAGGAGAAACTGGAGGGTTCCGGAAAGTCAATGGTGAGTTAGTCCTCTCACGCAGTGCTTCTCAAACTTTTGTTTGCACAGGAATCCCCTGGGCATCTTATTAAAATGCAATTCTGATTCCCGAAGTCTGGTGGAACCAAAACTTCTGTTTCTTACGGTGAACCTCCAGGTGTGGCTTCCACTCCTTACATGACATGTGGAGAAGCAAGGGGGCTTAACTCTTTCTGGGAACTTTAGTGCTCCAAGAAAAAAACAAAACTTTGTGAGGGCTGGAGTTGCTCAAGGAATATATGATTGTGATCCCAGGTTAACCCCTTCACGAAGGCGAGGCTGGTGTGACAAAGTGGAGGGGGCACTCACCACAGTGACTTTGAGAGAAGTATTAGGTGCATAGAAAACAGATTTCAAACCAGTCTATCCGTACTTGGATATAAGTAAGCACCGGCTATGCTGGAATCTTAAAACGCATATTAGATCTCGGAACATTGAAAAACTAAATATTAAGGTGACTAGTTCATGGACTTCATTTCTTCCTATCACGTTGTCTAATTCCTATCTTGTTTCCCTATCAGAGGACTACGGTTTGCACTTCATCATCCCAGTTGTTCCTGTTCTGGCCAGAAATAGGAGGTAGCCTTTCCACCCAGGACAGCTTCTTTCACGGTGAAACGTATTTGCTCTACGAAGCTCTTATCTCGGAAGCCCTCTGTACCTCTCCTCCGTCCCGCCTGGCCACCTGTTTTGGAGTCTTTAATTAAAACGAGTGTCAGTGGTTCCATTTGTCACTCTCCCTGTGTAAGTAATCATAGAGTCGCGCGTGGTTGCCAGGAGAGCCCTCACCGGCGAGTCTCGGCTGAGCTGCAGACGTACAGCATTTTCAGTGGCAGTTGTTCCAACCCTGCACTGGGGATTAATTACTCTGCAGGAGCAGTCTGCCTCATACAACAAAACAATTTTCATTCATCAGCCGTGGGTGTGAAATTAATGAAAGCCACAATCTCATTGGAATGCAACACTAAGTCCTCATTTGTGCTGTCAATACCGCAGGAAATGGGATACTTTTTTCCCTCCTCTATATATTTCTGCTTTCAGCAATAAAATCAGATTAGACTTTCATAAATGCCAAGGATTACACTTTTGGATACACACACACATGTACACAGAAGGAGAGAGAGCGAGAGAGAGAGAGAGAATGCCAAATGTATTGGGAAAACAGCAGCAGCCTCTGAAGGCAATGTATAAAAGCAAATTACAAGAGCTATCCTCCCATCAATGTTCATTTGAAGGAAGTAATTCTTGACTTTATTTCCTCCCAAACTTCCTTCTCTGACTCCAAAGCAACCACACACTATTAAGGTAAAAGATTGTAGGGAGTTAAAGCATACATTTCTAGGCTCAAAGTTTTTATCAGCATGTACATTAATGCATTGTAAAATCTCCATCTAAACTTTAATTATCCTGGAGACTGAAAATGCCCTGGGTAAGGAAGACACCAAAAGACTAGATCTTGGAGGTTCTGGTCGGCACTCACAGTGATGGCTTCCTGAATCCAAATCATTGTACGCATCCTCCCCCTAAAAATAAGATCAACAAGGACCAAAAATAAAACTACACATTCCATGCCTCAGCATTGCTAGGAGACAAAGAATAGCATGAGCTTCGAATTAACTTAAAAAAATACATCCAAATTACAACAGGGTTTCCTCCACCACCATCATTAACTTTGTCCAATGAAAGGACAGGCGAGTTATGACATACCAGCAGTTGTGAGCAAACCTACCATCCAGACTTTGGTTTCCTAATACCCTTCTGCACCAGAATGTACCAGGGCTCTTTGAAGAAATGGTTGATTCCTGGGATGAGCAGAGAAAGTATAAAGTGAGCTTGGACTACCTTATGCCAAAAAAGTAAGGAAGTGTTTAAAAATTTGCCGTGGGCATGTCAAGAAGACACCAGTGCCAGTTTAAGGGGCTCCTTCCTACTGGACAAAAATGGAACATTTAGAGTATTAAAATGAATAAGGACAGCAATGGATTATAACCCAGTGAATAAGAATCCACAGTCTGTATACTGATAATAAATAGATAAATAAATCTATAAACAAAGGAGAAAAGAGAATCTTTCTTACAGAAGAATGCTAATAACTATAGGGGGAAATCATCACTTTGCAAACATAATTCTAAAATTTTATTCATGGAAAAAAATCATCGACATGTGCTTAATCTTTGCTGTGGAAGTTTGATGAGTAACCAGATAATCACACAGCCTCAAAGTACCTCCCAATAAAGTATTAATTAAAATAAGAAAAATGACTTTACAGTGGAGATATTAGACACCATAATAAAAACCAAAATGAATATTACTCAAAGGAATAAATGGACAACATGTGCCTTCAGATGTGATACCCCAGAAAGATATATCACTTATGTAATACCCCAGCCAAAAATATATAACCTGATTCTTTTTTTTTAATTTTTTTAACATTTATTTATTTTCAAGAGACAGAGAGAGACAGAGTGTGAGTGGGGGAGGGGCAGAGAGAGAGGGAGACACAGAATCTGAAACAGGCTCCAGGCTCTGAGCTGTCAGCACAGAGCCCGACGCAGGGCTCAAACCAACAAACCGAGAGATCATAACCTGAGCTGAAGTCAGACGCTTAACTGACTGAGCCACCCAGGCGCCCCATATAACCTGATTCTAATCATGAGGAAACAGCAGAGAAACCCAGATTGAGGAATATTCTGCTAAATAACTGTATTCTTCAAAATGTAGGTGGCATGAAAGACCAAAAAAGGCTGAGGACCATTTCAAAATGATAAATTTCCATGTGCTACATATTGGAGCATGACTAATCTTCAGCTTTTGTGGTTTTACCTGTTGTTTATAACTTACTTTCTTTTCTCTTGATTAATGTGTCTGTGCATCTCAGATAACCCACTTTATGCCTGGGGACTTCCCTTTACTACTATTTATCCTGTGAATCCCATCTTGCCTGAAGACTTTCTTCCTGGTATTTCTCTTTACTGCTCTCCTGAATTAGATCAAATGTTTCCTAAATTCTGAATCTTCTCATCTCTTGGTTTGTACCTTTCTTTTTTGTAAAAGTGCAGGTTTAGTTGTTTTTTTTTTTTTTTCTGAAATGATGTGAAGAAGGCAAACTCTCTTGAGCCTTTGCACATATGGAAACATTTTTGTTTTACACTTACACTTGATTAGTAGTTTGCCTGGAAGGGGAATTATCTGTTCAAAATAATTTTTCCAAGAGATTTCCAGTCAAGATAGCTTTGTAGCTTTAGGTATAGATATGCCCCTGCTCAATGTTCCAAGTAGTATGGGAGATTAAAATTAAAAAGAGTGGATTTTTTTTAATTTTTTTAACATTTATTCATTTTTGAGAGACAGAGAGAGACAGAGTATGAGTGGGGAAGGGGCAGAGAGAGAGAGGGAGACACTGAAATCTGAAGCAGGCTCCAGGCTCTGAGCTGTCAGCACAGAGCCCGATGTGGGGCTCGAACTCACAAACTGTGAGATCATGACCTGAGCTGAAGTCAGACGCTCAACCGGCTGAGCCACCCAGGCACCCCAAAAAAGAGTGGATTTTTTAAAAATAAATCAAAAAAAGATAGTCATGTCAAGGTCCAGAAATAGAACAGAAACAAAGTGGTAGGTAGGAATGAAGTCACATAGCTCCCACAGCAATAGACTGAAGCCAGATTCATTACCAGAAATTGGGCTAGGCTAGGACTTACCATCTCATGACAGGTACCTGGGGCAGGAGGGTGGGGGGAGGCAGGGAGAATCACCTCATTAGCTGCCTGGAAATACAGTTTATACGAAATGTGGCAAGACAGAGCCTTGCAAACAGAACCTGAGCCAAGCTACTCTCTGGCTTTGTAACTGGATATAAAACATACCCAGTATCACTAGACAACAACAGTCTTGAGTAACCATTTAAAATGTGGTTCTAGACTACAAATAAAGCCGTGGTACCAAAACTACCAAACTGGTCAGTGGAGGGAGAAAGAAATATCCTTTCATTCAAGGTGACTCTACACACCCTAATTCCAAGTGTGTGAAGAAAATGAACTGAACTCTAGGAAAAAGTCAGTGCAGGTGAAATGAAAATACCAATGCAATCTAAAAAAGACTTTGTATCAGACACCTCTCACATACCAATTCCGATCTTCACCATGTCACATCTCTCATATCCCATTCTCCACTGAGGTGACCAGCTTTGCATGGGTTCTGACCAGCTTCAAGTGAGCACAGGGTAACAGGGCTCACACATGGAAGGTCTGTCCTGCATCTCTTACTGCTGCCCAGTGAGTGGACTTAGGTTGACTCAACACTAGACTGATAGGTGCTTTTTTAAGCCAACTGATGATTTCAAATTTTGCCTTATTAAAATTATAAGAACCATAGTTCGTAGCACTAGTATCAGCACTTTAAGTCTCCCAGTTTCTCACTTATGCTCATTAGATAATAAGGGCAAAGTGCAGAATGTTGACATCATCCCACAAACACTGCCACATAATGGTATTGTCACTGTCCAAACCAAAGTACTGACTAATGTATACAATTCCAAATCTGGCATATGGAAATAGTTCAGGGCTGCCATTTGAATATGAAGTAAAGAACTTCCCATGCACATGAGCTATCTGTAATTTCCTTGTCACGAGCTTTGACTTCCGCCTTTTGCGTGTGTGTTGTTTTTTGTTGCTGTTGTTTATGCAAAGAATTTGGCTTCACATACTTCTTTGAACATTTCAAAATACATTGAAAGCAAATTACGGTGTGCCAATATAAAAATGAAGAATGAATTCTATCACATTCTCTCAAGGTCCCCATCAATACTGAGTTTTTATGATTCCATGGAAACAAATATGATTTTAAACAAACGCACAACAGTCTCTTAACAACCTATATTTTTCTGTAGTGCATATTACACATTTATGCCAGATAATCTCCACAAATCCCTTTGACCCTTGTTTAAATGTCACTTTTGTAGGTATCTTTTATCCAAACAAGACACTTTTGAAAGTGACAGGTATCCTAGGAATTATAACAAGGCAGTAATTAACCACAGGGGAAACTAAGACGTACAGTCACCTTACCTCATTTTTGCTCTCATTGCTGGCTATACTGACTCTTTGGGTTCTCAGTAAGAATCAAAAATAGCTTTCCAATTTTACCTCCCACCATTTCCCCCACACAAACTCTGTGCTACAAGTAAACTAGTCCCTTTATTGACTCCCAAACATATCTTACGTCTCTGCTAAGAGACTCACCTCCCCATTTTCTAAGGTAAGTATACCATATATAATACAAATATTATATGCCAGGCCCTGTTCTAATCTCTATAAATGTATTACTTATTTTAATCCTCACAATACCCACATAAATTAGGTATAACTACTAACTCAAATTTATAGATGAGGCAACTATAATTTGCCCAAGATGACACAGATAAAGGGTGATATGTGACTTAGGAGTTTGAACCTATGGGTTCTCTTCCAGAGTCACTGCTATCCACCACTACATATACTAGTTCAAATCTCACCCACTGCCTAGAAACCTCCTTGTCCTTCTATCCGCAGAAGATTCCAGAATCCTCTGATCTCCTAGTAATTATACTACCTTATAATATTTCATCTCTCAGTGGGTTATTTTCCCCTCTTTTATCATTGTTCATAACGTTATGTGTCTGTGTCTTACAAATCTAATTCATGAGAGCAGGAGCCGTCTGTTTATAATCACCAATTTATTGCTTGACTTTTTTTTTACAGTTTCATTGTTATTGCCTTGTTGATTTTATGTATATCCAAGACATACTTGGATACCTAGAAAACTTCTTTCAAAATATATGCATGTTTCAATTCTTTGAATGGCCTCAGATTAGATTTTCTTTGTTTAGGAGATGCAGTCCACTGCAAAATCAAAATGCACACATTCATTTAGTCCACAAGTATTTATGGGACATGTATTATGCAGCAAAGTACTGTGGTAGGCACCCAGGATGTGGAAATTTAAAATTCCGTCCTTGTGGACCTGTGTGGAAGGCTGAGTAGTACACAGACTTCTGTGTTAGAGTTATAGTATGTGGCAACAGGGCTTTAGTAGAGCTGTAATGAGGGTGTTCCGAGAGTTATAGAGGCATTGAACCTAACTGAGGGCAAGCACCGAAGCTTCCAGGAAAGAGGCACGTCTGAGGTTAGTTTAAAAGATTGAGTTAACCAAGAGAGAAAAGTGGCAGCATTTCAAGACGAGAGATCAGCATGTACCAAAAGCAAAGCGAAAAAAATCAGATGATATAGAATGGCAAAGATTGGTTAGAGTAAGGGATCGGTACATACGGGCTGTAAGGGCGACCATGCCCAGAGAGGGGACTGCAAGAGTAAAATGGAAAAGCAGGGAAGGCTTTATACGCCATATGTATCAGCTGCCTCTTTTGTTCCACCTCCCATTGGCTTCAAGAAACAGATCCATATGAGCTTCGTGTCATTTGGTACCGACAGATACTCACTGTGACTCAGTGCCATGTTTCCAGCTCGGACATTTCTCTGGCTCCTTGGGGTGGGGCACCGAAAGAAGACCACTCAGCTCTTAGGTATGTGTAGCCTACAAGTGTGTGTGGTGAGTGGGGGAATATAGATCTCATGGGGCGATCCTCACCAAAGGGAAAGAGACCATAAAAGAATGCTTCTCCCAGTTGATGTGGATTCTGAAAGGCATTTTAGATACTCTTCAGAAGGCCCCAGCAGGATGCAGGATTGAAGGACCCTCATTAAACACAGCAGTAATCAATGTACCTTTGCCGTGGCTCTATCCCCTTCCCTCTTTCACATTTCTCCATCTCTCCCTCCTGCCCTGAGATCACCTCTCCAATAAACGACCTGCACGCAAGTCCTCATTTCATATTCTGCTTCTGAGAAGAACTCAGGTCATACAGCAGACTCTGAAGTTAGATTTTACATGTAAATGCTGCCAAGAACCATTGATTTGTTTTCAGCAGGGGAGTAACATGATTAGCTTTTCAATTATACAAGGACGAAATCCACAGGAGGCGGAAAAACAGAATGGGGAGAGTTTCTTCATATCTATGGCAACATAAAGTTACTGAGAAAACCCCGGAAGTAAATGGACTTTTTTTTACACGACAAAAAATAACAATAATGGCCTCAAAAAAAAATGGCTAGCCAGATGGCACTTTCTGATTGCATTTGCGGAAAAGCAAAATGTGCAGGGATGAACTCTGGCTCCAGGGTAAATTATTAAGTAGGGAGAGTTTGGGGCTTGGGGGCTCTCCTACGCTTCACCTTTTCCTGTTTTGATATTCTTTTCAGAAACTTTTTAGTAACAATGATGAGCTGGTAAACTATTTTCAGGGAGAGGATAAAAGCCCTAATTTCACGTGTTAGCTGATTTCTGTGCTGGGAATACTCCCACCATAGCCAATTTCAAACAGCCAAGTGTTTCACAACTGACTTGCAAATTCTCTGAATATGTAACAACCCTCTCTCCACCCCTACACTGCTGCCACTTCCACAGGAAAGCCCTGGGGCTATTCTGAACTCTGGCAACCAGTACCCTAGTTTCCTCTCTTTATTGCAATGCAACTGCCTTCCACTGCTCTTCTTTGCAATGTTTTGGTGAGATCCTAGTATCCTCAATTTTGATCCCTTCCCCACCCAATGCTTCTCCTCCTTTGTCTCCAGATAACATCATTTTATGTTTATAGGGTGTGGTGGGTGCTAGGGTGTGTCCCTACCCCTCCCCTTCGCCAGGCTGGTCCACTGTCCTCAGATACTACGACTGGTGGCTGCTAACTGTTCTCTGCTGCTGTCCTCCGAACAGAGGATAATTCCTTCAGATGAAAAGGAGCCTCTTCATCCAGGAGACTGAAGGGGGAAGGGCAGCCAACTATTGACATTGCGCAGAACCCCACACTGGTCCACCTGTATTAATAACTCCTCTGAATGAGACCTGATGAGCAAGGAATACTAAACACCTGAATATAAGATACACTGCTCCAGAGTGTGGGAGATAAACCCCACAGAGTTTATCTAGGAGTCTGGTGGTTTGAGGCATGTTGGAACCTCCTCTCAAAAGGAAAGGGCAAATTATTTTTGCCCCTTCTATCTCTAAGAAAGAAATAAAGTGCTCTGTGGACCTCTTCAGGTGTTAGAAGACACACATCCACTTATCAAGTGGCACAGAAGGTTGTTAGTTTGGGGTAGGGCTGACAAAAAGAACAGCTGCAGGCTGAAATACAAGTAACTGAGAATTGTGGTTCATGCATACAACGCAGCAGGTTCCATGTTATTAAAGTATCTGTAGTGAAGAAGGGCATTATGTCCAAATCACTAGCCAGGAAATAGGAAAAGACATAGCACCAGTAGGAAAGACATAGCACCAACCCCTAGGGTTCAGGATCAGGACCAAGACCATGCCATACCATGTGTCGTATCATCCAGAACCTGCCACCAAACAGATATATCATGTTGAAGGTACAGATGATATATCAGCTTGGAGATGAAACCCTGTGGGGAAGGGGCATCATTCTTCAGGATGCCACTTATACCTTAAGCCAGTACTATGTTAGGCTTATATGGTGGTTATTATATGGTGCTATATTTCCAATACCTACAATTCATGGGTCCAGGAACCAACGGAAAGCTGTAGGAATGATCCCATTTGCCATCATTCCTAGGCCTTCACCTGGAGCCTAGGAATTACTACAACTTTAGGTATTATTAGTTTTAAGCCCCTGGTCCCAGAAGGGAATACTTGTACCAAGTAACACAGTGAAAGGCTCACTAAACTTAAAACTACAGTTGATACCTAGTCACCTTAGGTTCACCATGACAGTAATCTAGTTGGTATAAAAAGGAATTATTATACGAGCAGAAGGAATTGACCCTGATTTTCTCAAAGATATAGAACTGCTGGTACATATTAGGGGCAGATAAAAATATAGTTGGGACTCTGGTGCCTCTCTTGGTATTCACATGGTTTTAAGTGTAAATGGTCAAGGACAGCAACCACTGCCTGACAAGGGCATAGTGATCAGAGGCTCAGACTCCACAAGGACTAAAAATAAGGGCCACCCACTCATGCAAACCACCTAGACCAGCAGAAGTGCTAGCTAGGTAGGAGGAGGGGGTCTAAAATGGATGGTAAAAGAGGGAGAAAATAAATACCAGTTATCACGTTGAGACCAACGACAGCGTGGGGGCTATAATTTATATACCACTAACTGTCCCACTGACTGTGGCAAGGCTATGCCTGGATGAAATGAACTTGATGGAAGAAGCAAGTAAATCTGAACAGGGCAAGAGGTGGACTGTAGTGGATGCACCCAGAACTCCCTTCACAAGGTTGGCTGACCCACCCCCCAAGCAGCATGAATATTGGCTGCTAAAAACTCACAGCTTCCCCTTTCTGGATAAACATCTCAGCAGAACAGATGATGCCCTGACACACATACATGAACACACATACATGGACAGCCAATGGCTGATGACAGACAGAAGCATACAAAATGGCAGCCCATTACTGCAAGGGGGAAACAAATCCATGGTACAAGTTGTATTCTGAGTACCCAGACTGCAGCTGGTCTCCAGCCAAGACCACTCCCTGGCTGAGCTGTCCTCCCCTGCCCTAACCTGCTTCCTTCACCCCTTACTTTTGAGAGTACTTCCTCAATAAATCACTTTTCCAAGAACCCAATCTCAGGTTCTACTTGTAGAAACTTCAACCTAAGCAGAAGACACTTAGCTGGAGCAGGAAAGTGGGGGGAAAAATAGAAAAGGATTTCAGGCGGCAGATCAAAATGAAGACCAAAATAATTGGGGACAAATGTTTTTTTTTTTTTTTCATTGTCCTTCGAATCCTACTGGGATGTTGTCAGCTTCTATTATGTAAAATAAGTTAATATCCACCTTGCAAATTTGCCAGGATTAAAGAAACAGTATTGTTAGAAAGGTACCTAAGAAAATTTCTGTCACATGTAGACATTCAATAAAGGGTTGCTCTTATTACCAGTACTAATAATATTCTTTTAAGTCAGTGTTTTAAAAAGCTTGTTTGTGACTAGCAGAATCCAGAGCAGCATTGCTGACAGGCTTGCTGAGAGAGAGTCTGCCCTGCTCTGCATGCAGAGAGCTTTCCTATCATTGTTCTCCTCAAATGTGAAATGAGTTCCACCTCACTGACTGCAGAGCCCCTGAGGCTTGGAAGGGGGAGGCGGACGGAGGCAGTGAAGGAAGAAGCCTTGGGAATGATCGCTGTGACTCTGCAGTCATTGTGTTCAGTATTTTATTTTGTTTTTGATTCCACGTAGGCAAGCAGAAGGGAAAAAACAAAGCAATGTCACTACTTCGGGGAAGTTCCTTTCTGTTTTAGATTGCTCACTTTAAGTCAAATGTGGCATGCGTTTGTTTAAAATTACACAATTAGCGCCCTACTATGGATATGGCAGATAGCTGACAGGCTTAGACTTATATTGCTGTTAGTTAATAATAAATTGCTTACCACCCCTAATATCATTTGATGTCTGTGAAGTTCTAGTGTTAGAATAATAGAATCAGGTTAAAAGCTCTAGGCCTTAGAAAAGATGAATAGCAGCCAGAAATCAAAAGGAATGAATACTGAAAAAAAATAAATAAATAAGAGGAAATGAACCTGGAAAGACAGAAAAAAACAAGGATAAGCAAACTAAATATTATGACACGTGATCACTATTAAAGCGCTTTAGTAATTCAAGTAGCATGATCTATTGTGATTTAAATTGTATAAAATAAAAATTAAATCTTACCAAAGTTGTTTAGTAATGGTGTGAAAGGCACTGTTGCTTGTCTATCCAACAGCTATTTCCAAACCCATGCTCTACCAGAGAGGCAATGCCATATATTCATATTCCCAGCCTCTTGTTATAACAAATAGTGGCCCTAAGACCCTATTCCAGCTAATGAAATGTCAGACAGTGCTTCTAGAAAGTTTCCAGAATTTTCTTTTTCCTTTTTGATAGAAGAGGCACACCTACAAAGAATGTTCTTTTTTGCTTTTCCTCTTCTTCTGTTTTTTGCCTCTGGATTAGCTTTAAGCTATGGCAGTCATCTTGAATCCATGAGGGAGCATCACAAACAAGCTAAGGATGAGAGCACAGAACAGGAAAAATGGAGTTGTTTATCACATTATCAAGCCACCAACAACCTGAGCCTCCTCTAAACTTCTTCTTAATTGATATAACAAATGTCTAAGTATTTTAAGCCATATCTAGTAGTCCACTCTGTGCCTTATAGCAGAGCACATCCCATATATTTACAAATAATTCCCCAATTATTGTTGAAAGGCATAACAAGTCAATCCAGGCTATTACGAAAGAACAGAGAGAGCCCGCCTCTGTCCAGAAGAGGCAGGCCAGGCTTTCAGGATGACAGGTGTTGTACGGGAATGCTCAGACACAAGGCACTTAGGTAGCTGGCTGAGCTCACAGGTACACAGCCAAGTGCAGCACAGCCAGGCTGGCAAACACATGGCCAAGTAGTCACAGGAAGTTAAAACTACAGAATCCAAGACAAAGACCCAGTGAGGGGCCAAAGCCAATGAGAAACTCAAACACAGAAACTGGCCTCAGGAAAACAGTTTTGTGTGGCAGAGGCTAAGCCAAGTTTAGATGCAGAAGCTAAGATTTCCCAAAAGGAAGTGAGTTCAGCCAACAAAACTTGTAGTACCATAATGCCTTTTAAGGAGTGGCCCAGAGTTCCCATGCAGCCCTAGTTTTAAAAGATGTTATGTGAAGAGAACAGAATCTCTATAAGATTCTGAATTTAAAAGAACTCAGATGTCCTGCTTCTGTCCCCCAGTAAACTCTGAGTACTTACTACATTCTATAGTAACTATGAGTTTGTATTCCTCATAAGAAAGAACTTAATTCCTCTGAGGACAGAAATCATGTTTTGTTCATCTTTGTGCACCCTCACTGCCTAGCAGAGTACTTAACAATGACTGATTCTATAGAGGTCAAGGGCAGGCTTCCCCAAGATAGGCCACTTTGGCATGAACATCATTTTGAGTTAAAAGTCATCAAAACTCAGTAGATGTAGAAAAGCTCTCTTCATGGTCCTCAACTGCCTAAATTTACATTGTAAAGGAGAGCCTGTATCAGGAAGAGTTATTAACAGAGACTCCCTTTTACCTAATACACTTATCTGTGTAATAGGGCAACCTTTGTTTTTAAAAACATCTCTTTTCACCTTCCTGCTAATGACCTTCCTCCCCTTTGTATCTTCAGACTCTATCTCTCTCCTTAGTTCATGTAAGCTTCATGTTGCCTTGTTCTTGGAATTTCCAGGTCTATGTGGATTCCCTTACATACACTATTAAATTTTATTTTCTCATGTTCATCTGAATTATGTCAATTTGATTCCAAGTCCAGCTAGAAGGCCCTTGTAGAAGGTCTTCATCCCTAACAATTCACTGTTTGTTGAGGTGGATAATAAAAGTAATAACAATATTTATTGAGCACTTATAACATGCCAGGCATTGTGCAAAATGGTTTATATGCAACAGTTCATAGGAAATAATCATGATCATTATCCCAATTTCAGCAACAAGAAAACTAGGGCTTACAAAAGTTAGGTAAATTGCCCCATCACACCCACCCAAGAAATAGCAGACTCTGCATATGAAACCAGGTCACCTCCCTCCAGAGAATAGAGTTCTTACCCCTTCATGGAGGAAAAGAGAACACAAAAATCATTTAAGACACTACTAAAGAATTATGGTATTTGTCTCTTCTTTCACTCACAAAGAAAAGTGGGGATTCTTAGAAATTTGGGTTTTTTCCTGCTCCTGTGAATAATTGATGGAGCTATGTTTTTAAGAGTCTGGACATACACAGGGCGCCTGGGTGGCTCAGTCGGTTGAGCGTCCGACTTCGGCTCAGGTCATGATCTCGCAGTTCGTGAGTTTGAGTCCCGCGTCAGGCTCTGTGCTGACAGCTCAGAGCCTGGAGCCTGCTTCGGATTCTGTGTCTCCCTCTCCCTGTGCCCCTCCCCTGCTCATGCTCTGTCTCTCTCTGTCTCTCAACAATAAACAAATGTTAAAAAACAAAATTAAAAAAAAGAGCCTGGACATACACAAGATGAAGCTGGGTAGTTCCAAGAACTGGAAAAAGTAGAAGTGGGGTATTCTGAGAGACAATTTATGTGAAAGGCCCGTGAGCAGCATCAGTGCAGCATCAAGGGGCTGGAAGAGCAGAAATGAAGATGAATGTGCCAGAATCCACAGACCAGGACCATGGCTAGGTTTTCTAACCCCCTCAAGCCTGCATATCCTGCAGATCATAATGGTAGGGAAAGAAGCCCCAGTGATGACTAGTATAGGACTTCTTGCCCACACTACGAAATAGGAGCCAGTAGTCACTTTGAATCCAGTATGGAAAGAATCAAGTCAAGTGGTCTTTCCAGCAGTGGTTTATTGTGCCTCACATTTACCTCCAACAGAAAGGACGGACAGAAGAGAGAGAGAAGCCTGTTGTGCAGGCTGAGTGGGCAGCTACCTAATTTCCAGCACAGGCTTTGGGTCTGCTTCAGTCGTCATAAGCTCTCACCACCAAGTCACTTCTTTGGGGGCATAATTCCATCTCTAGAAATCTTAGAAATATGAAAAACACTTTTTTGAGAAAGCTAACTTGTAACTGAGGCAGAAAGAACTGGCCATGAAGATGCTGAAGTAGGCAGAAATAAAGAATAATAAAAGAAAAAAAATATATATATATATAAAGAAAAATCCCACAATTAGAAGAGCAGCCCGGACAGCTGTGATTAATTAAGAGAATCTACGATGCTGTGTCTCAAAGCTCCATGATTTAGTTTTTTATATGGTTCAAAAGAGAGGTGGTAACCTTAGTTAAGTTTGGTTGGTTTATTGGTTATTGAAATTTCCTAATACTTTCTTTTAACTGACAAATGTGTATAACTATATGTTGTCCTAGAACTATAGTTAAAAGCACAAGGTACTCACAGAGGCAAATTTTCAGCCTTCAGGCTCTTGCTGCTGCATTTTCATTGTGAATGAAGTTCCATGACTCTAGAAACCCACTACTACTGAGTATTGGTCTGACCAACTCAACACACAAAATTTGTGCCATGACTACAAGTTATCTGCTTCCCAGAATCACAGTTATTTCCCTGAGATTGTAGGAATTAGCATCCATGACCCCTGGGAGACAAATGGCTCCCTTCCTGAACAAAGTTTCTGGCACTATATGAGTAATGTGTAAAGATCATTGTTAAAGAGCCTACTAAAAGGAAATCCATGAAACCCTCTGAGGCTGATACAGTCTATGGTACAACCACTTACACATAATTCATTTCTCTCCTCTTTGCACATCTTTCATTTCTCTCCTCTTTCTGTATTAAAAAGACCACTAGTTTAAATTTATTGGTTTCTTATACTTAATAAAATACATTTGCCACTTCATTAGTGATAACTTGATTTGCTTTAAGGTCAATTCTTTTTACTCAGTGTTATTCCACGCTGATAGTTTGCCACAATCAAAACTGTGTTCCATCAACTCCATAAAGTGCTAAGGCATAGCTAATTACAAGACCAGAGTCCAAAAGGATTAACATCTTTGACTAACACAATAAAATTAAATTTTGTTGAATATAGAGTCCTGTATGTAAACACAGAAAAAAAAACTAACAAGAGTATTACATTAAATAAAAACAGATGTTTTATGAGATTGAAAGTTTTAACCTCATGAATCTTTCCACTGAGAAAAGATGTTTGAATGAGTCAACAAGCCAATATCACAACAGTGTGATGTGGCCACCAAAAATATTATTTTAGTCTTAAATTATATTCATGGAAGTGGGTGACAGATGGCCTTCACTCTATCCTGGTATGATCAGTTTCAGTAGGTTCAATATCCACAGGATAGTGAGACTGGAATCCTTGTCTTGCCAAGACTCTGAATCTCTTCCCTCTAGAAATCCCCACCAAAGGCTAGGTAAGACCTTGACAGAGATGCTGTAGAGAAAATTCAGGCATCCAATGAGTGGTTGGACACTAGTTGCCTGATGGATAAGAGCCCAAGCTTTGGAGTCAAACTTTCTGATAGTTATATCACTCACCATCATGTGACTTTGAGCAAGGTACTCAGAATCTGTGAACTTGTACCAGTTTGCTCCTGCTGCTTAACCAACCACCCCAAACAGATTGAAATGCAACGTTAAACATTTATGGCTCACTCTTGAGTCTGCAGTTTAGCTGGCAGTCAGCAGATCGGGGCTAAGCTATGAAGGATTTGGCTTCAAAATGTTGGTTGGGTCCAGGTCTGTTCTTCATGTCTCTCACTCTCCTAGGACCAGCCAGCCTCCTGCAGCATGCCTTCTCTTGGAAAGAGTGCAGGAGAGAAAACTCAATCATGCAAGCACATTTCAAGCTTTTGCATGCGCCACATCTATTACCATCCCATTGTCTA